>NC_056739.1:1136033429-1136045929 GCF_019279795.1 Protopterus annectens
ATAGACTGATGTTTATGAAGCTTGAAATTGATGGTGTAATGATGACTGTTGTTAGTGCATATGCTCCACAAGTTGGGTGTGTGATGGATGAGAAAGAAAAATTTTGGAGTGAGTTGGATGAAGTGGTGGTGAGTGTACCCAAGGGTGAGAGACTAGTGATTGGAGAGGACTTCAATGGGCATGTTGGTGAAGTGAACAGAGAGGATGAGGAAGTGATGGGTAGGTATGGTGTTAAGGAGAGGAATGCAGAAGGTCAGATGATTGTGGATTTTGCGAAAAGGATGGACATAACTGTGGTGAATACGTATTTTAAGAAGAGGGAGGAGCATAGGGTGACGTACAAGAGTGGAGGAAGATGCACACAGGTGGATTATATCCTATGTAGGAAGGCCAGACTGAAGGACACTGGAGACTGTAAAGTGGTGACAGGGGAAAGTGTAGTTAAGCAGCATAGAATGGTGTTCTGTAGGATGATGTTGGTGATCAAGAGGAGGAGGAGGAGTGTGAAAGCAGTGCCAAGGATTAAATGGTGGAAGTTAAAAAAGGGTGATTGTGAGGTGGAGTTCAAGGAAGAGTTAAGACAGGCACTGGGAGGCAGTGAAGAGTTACGGAATAGCTGGGTAACTACAGCAGAGCTAGTAAGGGAGACTGCTAGGAAGGTGCTTGGTTTTACATCTGGACAGAGGAAGGAGGACAAGGAGACATGGTGGTGGAATGAGGAAGTACAGGAGAGTATACAGAGGAAGAGGCTGGTGAAGAAGAAGTGGGATTGTCAAAGAGATGAAGAAAGGAGACATGAATATAAGAAGATGAGGCGCATGGCGAAGAGAGAGGTGGCGAAGGCTAAGGATAAGGCATATGAAGACTTGTATGAGAGATTGGACACTAAAGAGAGAGAAAAGGACCTGTACCGATTGGCTAGACAGAGGGACAGAGCTGGGAAAGATGTACAGCAGCTAAGGGTGATAAAGGACAGTGAGGGAAACGTACTCACAAGTGAGAGTGTGTTGAGTAGATGGAAAGAGTACTTTCAAGGGCTGATGAATGAAGAGAATGAGAGAGAGAAGAAGGTTGGATGATGTGGGGATAGTGAATCAGGAAGTGAAGCGGATTAGCAAGGAGGAAGCAAGGATAGCTATGAAGAGGATGAAGAATGGAAAGGCTGTTGAACCAGATGACATACCAGTGGAAGCATGGAGGTGCTTAGGAGAAATGGCAGTGGAATCTTTAACCAGATTGTTAAATGAAATTTTGAAAAGTCAGAGGATACCTGAGGAGTGGATAAAAAGTGTTTTGGTACCTATCTTTAAGAATAAGGGTGATGTGCAGAGCTGTAATAACTACAGAGGGATAAAACTGATCAGTCACAGCTTGAAGTTATGGGAAAGAGTAGTGGAAGCTAGGTTAAGAAGGGAGGTGCTGATTAGTGATCAGCAGTATGGTTTCATGCCAGGAAAGAGCACTACAGATGCAATATTTGCTCTGAGAGTGTTGTTGGAGAAATATAGAGAAGGTCAGAAGGAGTTGCATTGTGTCTTTGTGGACTTAGAGAAAGCATATGACAGGGTGCCTAGAGAGGAGTTGTGATATTGTATGAGGAAGTCGGGAGTGGCAGAGAAGTACGTAAGAGTGGTACAGGACATGTACGAGGGTAGTGTGACATTGGTGAGGACTGCGGTGGGAGTGACAGATACATTTAAGGTGGAGCTGAGATTACATCAAGGATCAGCTCTGAGCCCTTTCTTATTTGCAGTGGTGATGGATAGGTTGACAGATGAGATCAGACAGGAGGCCCCGTGGACTATGTTGTTTGTAGATGGCATTGTGATATGTAGTGAGAGTAGGGACCAGGTTGAGGAGACCATGGAGAGGTGGAGATATGCTATAGAGAGAAGAGGAATGAAGGTCAGCAGGGCTAAAACAGAATATATGTGTGTAAATGAGAGGGAGGGTAGAAGAATGGTGAGGATGCAGGGAGGAGAGTTGGTAAAGGTGGATGAGTTTAAGTACTTGGGATCAACAGTTCAGAGTAATGGTGAGTGTGGAAGAGAGGTGAACAATAGTGTACAGACAGGGTGGAATGGGTGGAGAAGAGTGTCAGGAGTGATTTGCGACAGACGGGTACCAATAAGAGTGAAAGGGAAGGTCTACAAGAGGGTAGTGAAACCAGCTATGTTATACAGGTTGGAGACGGTGGCACTGATGAAAAGGCATAAGTCAGAGCTGGATGTGGCAGAGTTAAAGATGTTAAGATTTGCACTGGGTGTGACTAGGATGGACAGGATTAGGAATCAGTATATTAGAGGGTCCGCTCAGGTTGGACAGTTTGGAGACAAAGCAAGAGAGGTGAGATTGCTTTGGTTTGGACATGTGCTGAAGAGGGATGCTGGGTATATTGGGAAAAGGATGCTAAGGATGGAGCTGTCAGGTAAGAGGAAAAGAGGAAGGCCTAAGATAAGGTTTATGGATGTGGTGAGAGAGGACATGCAGGCGGTTGGTGTGAAAGAGCATGATGCAGAGGACAGGAAGAAATGGAAACAGATGATCCGCTGGGGCGACCCCTAACGGGAACAGCCGAAAGAAGATGATGATTTTATGTTGTGACAGCAGTTAAATATATCAACGTATTATGCTAATTCAATGTAGTCTTTTAGTTTTAAGCTAAGTCACTTTTCTAACGTGCTGTAAACACTTAAGTGCAACAGTATACAAATATGTTTTTTGTTATTTTCTTAATTGTAACTGAAGAACAAAACTGCAGTTTCTGTAATTTAAAATCCAGAAGGACGCAAAACCATGCACATCACTGTATAAAGACCAATGAACCAACTACTACACTAGCAGAAATGGAAAGGAAACAGTATTAGTTTTAATTCTTATTTAGCACTTTTTTGTCATTAACTGAGGCTTCATCAGAACAAGAAAATTGTTAGAATGAAGCAATTAAACAACATTCCAAAATGACCACATGACTTCATACACTCATTTACTTAAAAAAACTCTTGCTGATTCAGTTATAACAATATCACAAATATATGGCATAAATAAGCTGTGTATAAAACATATACAATTTAACAAACATCACTATGGAATATAAAATACATAAACATGACTATGAGATAATAAACACAGATTAATACAGTTATTTCAAAAGACTTATTTTCAATGTTAATATGGTCATTAATCCATGGTGATGGTCTAGACCTACAAACAATTACCATCAGAGGTCTTTTATTCCAATGTTTCTTCAGAGTCATCGCAGCTTCTATCACAGGCATGCAAAATTACAGTGTACACATGGGGAAGCAATAGGCTTGTGTGGCTCAGTGGTCTAGGGAAGTTAGCATGGGTGATGGTGCTGATGGTTCTAATCTGTAACTATCTACATCTTTTGGATGTGAAGTACTAAAATGTTAGTTGAGGAAGCTTGGCATAATGGTTAAGATATTTGCCTGACAAATATAAGGTGTAGGGTTTGATTCTCACATGGGGTAATTGGCTAGGCTTAAAATGGCCTACAAGAGCAGTTAGCCTAGCACTAATCTATGAGCCTATACAAATATAAAATACCAGTACAATGCTTTAGGCAAAATATTTTGCACAATATATCAGTGCAACAGATTTTACATTTAAACTTTGCATTGATTGTAATGCTAGAAGTGAAAAAGATAAATATTTGAATGCATGTTACAGCATAAATAGCTTAAAGAAAAAAAATACTTCCTTAAAAAGACAAAAGTATATACTCTGTATGTATATTATGAATTTTATATTGCAGAATTTGCTATTTCAAATATGCTAGGAATCATTAAATTGTACTGTTTATTTCCAAATAATCATATATTTTCATGGAAGTATGCCACCAAGCTGTTCTAAAGAAGTTTGTATTTTGTGCCCACTGAGTGATTTGACTGAATGATTGATTCATTGATGTTATTCTCTTTAAGGGCCTGCATCCAAAATCCTGTCCTCGCCTTATTTCTTGCACTTCCACCATGTTTCATCATCATCATGCATTTCCACTTTATTCTGTAATGTATGCGTGTATTCTGCATAGCTCTAAAGTATCCTTTCAAATCTGGTAATCCTAAATCACTGTGTTCTACAGGGATAGACAACTTCTCATTCTTACCTATTGCCCTCTTCTGCTCACAAATAAATTCCTTCAGCTCTCTATTAATTATTGTGCACAGCGTCTCCTCTGGTTGATAAAAATATGCCTGACCTGTAAAAAAAACTAAAGCGAGTAAAACATTTTCATTGCTTGTAACTTATCATTATTTATAATATCCAGCTTCCAGCTTGTAAATGTGTGTATTATCTTTTGTTTAGCCTCTTCCCACATACCCTTACCTGCCATAAGAGAATCCGTTTTAATCCATACACTTAAATACTTCATCTTATCATGTCCCAGAGATATGGGTATTGCCGAACCAATTCATGTGTGTACATAGTTTACCACTATACCATTTGTTTTATCTTCATTTTTTTATATCCCGAAGACTTAAAACTGTCCCAAAATATTCTGCAACACTGCAATTTCCTTTCCTGGATTTATCAGGTATAAAATCATATCACCTGTGAATGAAGCTATCTGTTCTTGTTTACCATACCATTATATACCTGAATTTGTGAGCCCCGTATTTTCTTTCCCGATGACACTCAGTATAAAGCAAATAACAAAGAAGGAAAGAAGGCAGCCCTGTCTTAATCCTCTTTTCAAACACAGCTTGTCAGAGAGAAACTCTTCCACCTTAATTCTCACCACCGACCTCCCATATATCCTCATAATTAACCATAATATTCTGTCAGGGAACACAAATGTTACCATTTCCCTAATCATAAAATCTTAGTCAGCTGTTGAATTCCTTCTCTGGATCAACACCCACCAACAATAGTGGCATTTTATTATGTTCTGCTCCACTCCAGATTATCATTTTTTATTAATGCTTTCAAATGTTTTCCTCTCCACAAAAAACAAATTAATCATACCTAAAACAGTAACTAGACATCTTTTATTCCAAGTATGTTCATGTATTTCTTCAGAAATCTACTCTCTTTTGTTATATTCTCCATTCTAGGTCCCCCTGACACATTCTCGCTATTCCAAATCAGGTTGCACTTCCCATCCAAAAATAATATTCCCTGGTTAAAGCTAATTATTTCTCCCAAGATTCTGTTAAACTCCATAAAAGTAGTTTCAGGTAGAACACAAACATGCCAATGTAATTCTCCTTCTCTGCACTAACTTCTTATTAGCACGAGTCAGCCATCTTCTCTTTCTTTTCCTCTTCTATCACTATTGGAGAACTTCTTGGAATCAGTATTGTTACCTCATTTTCCTTTCTCCCAATTACCCTGCTAAATATCCATTCTGAAGTCCTTTCTTTGCCAATATCACATGCCCATTTCTATCAATCTGTGTGTCCTGTATCTCTGCTATTTGCACTCGATACGTCTTAATATAATACAGTGCTCTTTGTTTTTTATCTCTGCCATCAATGCCACTGGCATTCCATGATATATTTGATAAGGCAGTCATTATGATAAGAATCTATTTCTTTCATATATTCGGCATGACAGTTCTTTTGAAAATACAATTCCGGCTTGCAACTTAAATACACAAATTATCAGAAACCGCACTTTCTGGAATCACTCCTCTACCTGGAGGATGTTCACATCTGGGCAGTCACAGAAACTTGGCTCAGGGCCACAGAGAGTACACCAGCCTTGCAAGGTTACAATGCCTTCCACACTTTCAGACTGCAAAATGAACATGTGAGAACCAAAGGAGGAGGATTATGTATCATCATCAAAGATAAATACACCTCTAGACTGGTTACACAGGAAAACTCCATGTGCTTACTCCAAGTTCAAATAACTGTGGGTAAGACTACCCCCTTTAAGTCATTGTAAGCTACAGGCCCCCTTCGATGATTCAAGATACCCACTCTGTTTATTTGGACCTACTCGAGTCAATTAAATTACAACCAAACGCTCTAGTCATGGGTGATTTTAACTGTCCTTCCATTGACAGGGAAACTTATAGAAGTACCGACATGCTCGCACAAAGGTTCTTGGACTTTGTTAACACTAATGCCCAGGAACAAATAGTATACAACCCCCCCAAGGGGCTCAAATATTCTCAATCTGGTCCTCACTAACATGGGTGACCATTGTACCACCACAAATATAGGACCCTCACTGGTTAAATCTGATCACAAATCAGTCACATTTGAATCAGCAATAACACCTGAACCCCTCTTAGGTGAAGTCAGGCTAAATAATTTCACCAAAGCTAATTATACCGTCCTAATGGATGGCATAAATAAATTCCAAGCTCCTGTTCCCACAGATGACATTGACAGCTATACTAAGGATTGACACAGCTGTACCTGATACGATCAAAGCAAGATCCTCAAGAAAACACAAGCCTCCCTGGTGGACATCTAGCATTAATAAGTTAAACAACAAGAGGAAGAAATTGCTGTCTAAGAATAAAAAAAAGAGGTCCCAGCACTGGAAGAACACCCTCCCCTGCTTGAGAAAACAATTAAGACAACTTATAAAATCCTTTAATGGCAACTTCGAAAAAAATTTAACAATCATAGTTAAGGATAATCATAAGGCATTCCTCAGCTATATCTGTAACCTAAAATGTAGGACCCAGAAGTGCTGAACTAGCTGTGGATGGCATCACACACATTGATCCTGTGAAAATAGTTAACCTATTAGCTGAAAGGTTTGGCAAAATTTCACCCCCCCCCCCCGTCCTCTCCAAACATTCCAGAAAGCATTCCCTCTATATATCTCCCACCTTGCATCTCCAAGTCATTAATGCTCTCTTCATGGCCAAAAATGCATCCCAGGTTGCATTTTAAATGGTCTAAAACATGACTTAGCAACTCCATTAGGTACTCTCTTAGCATCTATATTACATAATCAAACTTTTAAAAGTTCAAACGTCATACAGTCGACACCATATGATCAAACTTTTAAAAGTTTGAAAATGTAATAAAAAATAAATAAACCAAGGAGAAAACCTACCTGAATGGTTTAAGCAGGAGGGCAAGCCCTCGTGCACCCCCACACTCCCCGCTCTTTAAATATACCAACTCCAAGATCGCACTACAGTGCAGAAAAGGGAAATCTTCCCATTCTGCACTGTACGGAGATCTCCGTTGAAACGTTTGAACTTTTAAAAGTCCGATCATAAGGTGTCGACCATATGACGTTCAAACTTTTAAAAGTTCTAAACGTGATATAGACCCCTCTCTTCAATCACAGTCTGAGTACTGTTTTTGTCCCTGCTGAATGGAAAACAGCAACCATCATCCCCCCCTTCATAAAGGGGGTACATCAACAGACACTTGGAACTACAGACCCATAAACTTAACTAAACATATCTATAAGGCCATGGAATGAATAATCATGGACCTTCTAAATAAGGATATAGGTGATCTCCAAAACCTTGATTCAACACAGTCTGGTTTTGCCAAAGGCAGGTCATGCCTGTTAAACCTGGTGGACTTCTTCAAAAACATCACCAGAGACATATATGTAGGCAAATTTGTAAATACAGCCTACCTTGAGTTAGCCAAGTCCTTTTACACAATCCCACATTCAGGCATCATTGATAAACTCTCCCAGTTGAATATCAACCTTTTATGTTTTCAGATGGGTTGCTAACTGGCTCACCAACAGATCACACTCAGTCAAAGCTGGGGACTTTACCTCAGCCAGCAGACCTCTCACCAGTGGGGTTCCACCTGGGTCAGTGCTGGGCCCCCTATTGTTTGGAATATATTTCTCAGAACTTCAGGCCAAAACAGGAGGGCTGTGGCTGACTAAGTTTGCTGCCAACTGCAAATTAGATGAAATCATTGAATCCCCAAATGATGTCAGTATACTTGGTGGCAAAGCCATAGACTCTAACCCAATGCAAAAAAATGAATTAACATCCCCTTCGGTAAAAATGATATCCCTACAGACTATCATATAAATAATAATACCCTAAGTAACAACTCAGTAGTGAGAGACTTGGGAACACAAGTTGACTGTAGCCTAAAGTTTGACCACCATGTGTCTACTGTGGTAAAGAAGGCATTTTAAGTCACACACCTCATTAGCAAAGGTATTGCCTCACAGCAAAAGAGGTCATAACAACTTGTACTCAACCCTTTCATCAGGCCAATAATTGAGTACAATGATTCCTTTGGTATGTACCTTACCAGGCACCTGCAGCAACTTGAGAGACTTCAGAGATGTCTAACCAAGAAAATTCAGATTCTCCAGCACGTCATACACTGACAGACTGAAGTCACTGTGACTGTAATTAGTAGTATACAGACTACTTAGAGGAGACTTGTGCGTGGCCTACAGAGCAATCTGAGATCCAAACCGAATGGAAATACTGCACATCCGCAAGTTAAAAGGGACAAGGATCACCTGCTCCAGGGACTTTAACCTGGCCTATGACATAAATAGGACCTGCTACAGAGACATATGTCTTTCAGAGGTTACCACTCCCCTGGAATAGGCTACCAATTCACATCAAACAAAGCCCCTCTATGACCCTGTTTAAGTGTACCTGGATGACTGGATGGGAAACCGTAAATTCCTGCCTGGGATTTCACCTATGACCCTCCTAGATATGGGCAGTCATTGCTAAGATCTCAAGTTTAGGCAAGATCCTTTATATTGGGTTTCTCTAGTATTATATTGGGCACACACGGCCAGGCTTATAAAGACCTTGGGATCAATAGACTAGTATCCACCTTGAACCTATGAACCTAATGCTTGGCAAGCTGATCTGGTATGCATTTGCTGCTTCTCATCTCTGTTTGAACCTTTGTCACAGTTTCTCAGATTTTTTGCTTCATTAAAAGCTTTCATGAAACAAAAAAATATATATATTTTCAACTCCCAACCCCAATTAACTCACAGCGAACATCAAAAATGATATATTGTTTCCAAAAAAAAAGAAGTTACACCGCCATACAGGGGTAGTTGCTCCAAGCAGACATCTATACCCACAGGTTCTGCATATCCTAAAGTTAGGTTTAATCATGCTGGAAGCATATTCAAGAGCCTGAGCCCCCTTGCACAGATACTATATATTCTTGTCCAAACTCTATTTCCCTCCCAGATGTGAAAAGCAGCTTGCATGCTCCCAGTTAACTGAGTTTTAACCTTCAGAAACAGTGAGTAAATTAGTTTGTGCACTGTTATATTTAGTAAATACTACAGCTAATAAGGATCACACTACTTGCAAAGGTATTCATTTCTCTCAATAGCAAACTTTTAGTTATTTTCACCGAACTGCCTGTCAGCGCCCACCCTTTAAATAGTAAGCTTGCTGTTTCTTATGTAAATACCTCAGAGCACATTCTTCAGTCATTTCCTAATTAATTGTCCACAGGTGTAGACTTACTTTCCCCAATTGCTGACACTTGCTAATAGAAAAAAAAAAACTAATAGCTTTACAAATGCAAGAAAAAGCTATTTTTTTAAAACACTGGAAAACTACAATTTTCATGTTTTCCATTTTCTAGTCTGCTTAGATAAAACCCTTGTCTTTGGTATAAATGAATAACATTAATCTACTTCTACCTGTACAAAACCAGGGTAAATTTTCATATTTTAATACACATATAATATGATAGGTACACTTTTACATCTACTGAGCCACTCAAAATCACAGTATTACAGTACTTATGTCCAACCTTTATCTTGCAACACTATAAACACAGGGTATATTACAGTCAAGAAAAAGTACTTTCTTACTTTAGTAACACTAGCATGAATAACGGTCACTGATGAGACCCCTCAATGTCACATTTAAAATATTGCTATATACTATACAAAACTGCTTTATGCAGTTTACTTCAACATATTTATTTATTTTATTTTATTTTTTATTTTTTATTTATTTTTTACATTTGTTTACCAGGAAAGTCCAACTGGATGAAGGTCTTTTTTTAGAGGCGGCCCAGGGAGGAAAGCTCCACATTTAAACAGAAGAATTCTACATAGATACAACATATTACAGCACAGAGTAACACATATGCAATCTATTCCTTCCAGTTTCTATACTATAGCAGGAAATCTCAGGGTTTCTTTATTTACACTGTCTTCCAGCTCTGCTGTGTTTTGAAACAGTTCTATTTGAAAAGCCTCATACTCAGCAAGTCTTTCCTTTATTTCATCTTCTGATTTCTGTAGTGTTATCAGCTCACTTGAAGAGCTACTTAAAACTTCTTCTAGTCAGCCTTTTTCCATTTGACTGTATATAGTCCTCCAGTGTCTGACTAATTTCAAACACATCAGAATGCATTCTATTTATTTTTCCTCCAAATTACTGGAAACCATCTCCTGTACCAAAGCTGAAAGCTGAACTGTTTTTTTGAACAGCTACAAGGCACTTCCCTGCCAGATAGTTTTCTTCTTCTCCTTTCCTAGTTATTTGCTCGTACTTTGTACAGATTTGTTTGCTGATGTCCAGACATTGACATGCCTAATCAGTCACTGAATTGTACCCACACTTATAGCTTTGACTGGATTTTTTCCACAGATTCTGTTTTCACATTGGGGAGTGCAAATTAACCTGTTAAGCAGTGTGCAGCCATTCTTAAGCCCAGTAACCAGATTATTTTCAATTATACAACAACCCCCCATTAAATATTCAAAAACGTGCACGCTGATTGGTCAGTGTGCACGTTGTAAATCATAGTTATAGTAATGGAAAAAGGTCCAGTCACCCAGACTTTTTCCATTACTATAACTCTTTTTTTTACAGCAACAGAGAACGCAAGATCTCCGTTGCTTCACACTGTCTCGCTATGTTAAACGAGTTTAACATAGCGGGACAGTTTTTAAAAAGCAACAGAAATCTTGCTTTCTCCATTACTTTTTTCTAAACTGTCTGGCTATGTTAAATGAGTTTAACATAGCCAGACAGCTTTAAAAAAGCAACGGATATTCTCAGTTGCTTTTTTTAAAGCTGTCTGGCTATGTTAAACCCATTTAACATAGCGAAACAGTTTTTTAAAAAGCAACAGAGTTCTTGCTTTCTCCGTTACTTTTTTCTAAACTGTCTGGCTATGTTAAATGGGTTTAACATAGCCAGACAGCTTTAAAAAAGCAACAGATATTCTCCGTTGCTTTTTTTAAAGTTGTCTGGCTATGTTAAACCCATTTAACATAGCGAAACAGTTTTTTAAAAAGCAACAGAGATCTTGCTTTCTCTGTTGCTTTTGCCCACAGCTCTGATGTACTACGTAGGCATACGCATGCGCAGTACATCAGAACTGCCACAAAATACCAGACAGCTGCAGAAGGGCAGCAAGGAGGCATTATACAATGCCATTATTTAAGAAAAGTAATTTTTTTTTCTTAAATAATGTCATTGTATAATAACAATAACCCACTTCTGGGTGTGGGTATTGCTGGATTTACCCACGGTTGGCTTTGTTTGGCCACTCGGGCTTCGCCCTTGTGACCAAACCACACCAACCGTGGGTAAATCCAGCATTACCCACACCCAGGCATGGGTTATTTCTATATTCCTCACTGTTGTGCATGTAAATATTGGGAGTGAAAAATAACCTGGTGACAAATCTTCACACTATAGGGCTTTGTAACTTGGTATTTATATACCAGGACTAGTGCTAAGGCAAGATATATTGTGAAATGTTTTATTAACTGTGTGTGTGTGTGTGTGTGTGTGTGTGTGTGTGTGTGTGTGTGTGTGTGTGTGTGTGTGTGTGTGTGTGTCTGTTTGTTTAGACATTCAGTCCCTCATCTCTCCTTCAAAAATGTGTGTCCCTGACTTTACTTTGATTTGATTTCCTTGCTGTTTCTTTTTATTTATTCATCTCAAATCTAAGGAGTCTTTGGCTATCCAAAAAAGACTTAATTCATTCTTCTCAGAATTTGGGTTGTATCTATTCTTATACTTCACATCATTTGCAAGAGGTCACTAAACTCATTGTCTGTATGGTACATTTGTCATCAGTCTTGAGAAGAAAAGTTGGAGTTTGTATCCATTTGCTGAAATCTTCATGATTTTTGTAGTCCTTTCTGTAATAAAGCAGCTTTTGTTCGCTTTCTTATTCAGTTCTGCTAATGTTACTTTTTCACTGGGATTTTGGTTCATGCATTTAGGAAAACAGTGTCAGAAGTAGAGTTTAATTTTAAGTTCACTGGGTCCATCTCTTTTCAACCTGTAAGATATTTATCAAAGCATTTTTAGTGCAGCCCCTGTGAACATTCATTACAACTGATCAAAACATGCTGAGACAACATAGAAATCATCCAACAGGTTGGTCACAATCCCTACTGACTTTACTCTTGGATTCTGTTGATGCAGCCTTGATATTAATTATATATAGACTGAGGAGGACATATGAGCAAAAGCCCACTTCAAAAATATCTTTTTTGTTTGTCAGCTCTGATAGCTTTGTCAATTATGTGTGTATGTATAAACTAAATTTTGAAGG
>NC_056739.1:1136050929-1136080929 GCF_019279795.1 Protopterus annectens
TGTGACACTGAGCATGTCATTTAACCAGACAGTGCCTTGGTACAACTGGGAATATGGGCTAGTCTCCTTAATGGTCTCCAGGAGTATATGCCTAGTAACTATGATCCTATTGTCACCGTCTGCCACCCATTCCATAATGCATAGCTGACCTAGTTCAGGAAATGTTACGGCAATATCACCAACACATCAATTTTCTAATGTAACATAGGCAACTTCTTCTTAAAGGGTAGCACGCATGGCATTTGTAGATGAAACATCGGAATGCAAAGCTGTTTGCCAGCAGTGATCACTGCATTAGTAATAGTTCTCTTTAACGTAAAATTATTCAGATGACTTTTATTTTTCCAGAGATTATGCATATTGACTTAGCATATGCTATTAGTGGTTAATGCTTCTTCTGCTTGCCTGAATACTCTTCTATTTCAACTGTGCTAAAAACTTCTATTTCAAACTGTGCTAAAAGGGGCTGGATCTTATGGTACGATTCTAGTGACCTTTATACAGTTTCATGTAGTTCATCCAAAATACAGGACAAAACAGGCAAGTAAAGAAACTTTGGAATGGCTGTGAGGGGGGGGGGGGCTGATCCATCAGCCCGCTTAGGGCCCATTTGACCATGATATGTCTCTGGTAATAGAACACATGCAAGACTAGATAAACGGGATTGGACAAATATAATTACACAGGAGATGTAGTTCTAGAAGGGATGAAACTCTGTAAGACATTTTTTTAAATTTAAAAATCACAATTTCTCAATTTTTTATCTTTCTGTGCTTTTGTTCACAAGGCCACACTGACCTCAGCCTTTTTGGAATGATACAAAACATGCAATATGCTTGAACTACTACTTTTCCCAACAAAATCTGTCCATTTCCTTCACGTTTTCTTCTCATTTTTTCATTAAGGGAAAGACACTGACTATATTCACCCATTCTGCTAAAATGAAAACCATTCAGAAGAAGAATGGCACCAGAAAGGTTCAGGTTTATCCAGCTGCTCACTTAGCATATCATAAAAGATGGGGCCTGAGAAGTCTGAACTGGAAATATATAAAGATAAGCTACTGCAATGTATGGAGAGTACCTCAGAAATGATGTTCTACACTGCTGAGATGCAACATCTATTTTAAGAAAACAATCAGCAAGAAAAAGAAGATATTACTTTGGTCCACAAAGTAAGAAATGCTGTTTGCAACATTTCACTTGTTCCCAGAGTATAGTTTGTTCTGTTAGAAAGTACTTTCGCCATCTACTGGCAGAGTCATGTACTCCATCCAGCTCAATTTAGGAAAACGGCATTCTATAACAGTCGAGAAATCTGAAAAAATAGTAGCATTTTATGATCACAGTTAGGAATATTAATTATTATCACATTGTCCTGTTTTGATTTAGTCTTTGCCACTAGTGCATACCATATCATATTATTTCACACAACCTTGTTACTATTATTATTTCATTTGGGGGGTGGGGGGGGCTCTCTCTCTCTCTCTCTCTCTCTCTCTCTCTCTCTCTCTCTCTCTCTCTCTCTCCCTCTCTTTCTCTCTCTCACTCTCTCTCTCTGGATTTTATTGGCTGAGCATTGTTCTTACAGGTGCAATGTACCTTAGTAAGTGCTCTACACAGCTGACCCATACTCTGTGAATATTTCTGTGTTGCTGTACAATATAGCCCCTTTTAATTCATGCCATTTTACTTCTCAATGAATATATAAATCTCTGTTAGTTTAATATTGTCTGTTTAATTTCCACCACACATGGTGGTCAAGCCTTAGCATAGTTGCTTTTGTCTCCATATTGCCATGTAGCCATTATAGTATATGTGGCCACACTTTTCATCCATCAATAGTTTAAGTACATCTGCATTCACCCCAAGTGTTTGTGCATAGATTGCTTTATTATATATGATAAAGTTTTGTGTCTAATATTTTATATCCAGATTCCAAATATTTATCTTGAAAATGTTGTTCTTATTATGTTTTGAAATTAAAATTAACAAACAATGATGATAAAGAAAAGATGTATATGTCTGTGCGGGGATATATTTCATTTGTCATCATAGTCTTCTTCTTCCAGCTTTTCCTGGTTAGGGGTTGCCACAGCGGATCACCTGTCCTCTCATGATTGGCAGTGGAGTTTTACAGTGTCAAGTTGCCAGCCCAGCACCCAACCTTCCACAGAAGGCACACACACTCACACCTAGTGCCAATTTAGTGTTCAATCCACCTGCAGCATAAGGCACCCCAACCGAGGATCGAACCGGAGAACCTCTTGCTTTGAGGCGACAATGCTAACCACTGCACCACTGTGACCACCCTCATTTGTCATCATAGTATCACTCCTATTTCTTCTGTAAGTTTCTCCTATCAGAAAAACACATTTCTACTATCTGGAGGCAGCAAAAAATATTTACATTTCAAAGACACTACGCAAAAAGTCAAGGTTCCATAATATAGCCACTACAATGACTGATAAACCTTGCTCTACATATAATCATGCAGTTTCATTTAAAATCCCTCCAAGCAGTCTTGTCGTTTGATATTTACAAGCAATGCATCTCAAAGGGTTTGTTACTGCAGGGGTTTCTGACCACAGGGGTCCATGGCAGCAGGGGGTTATGACTGCAGGAGTTTATTTTCTGACTCTTTCTTTCTTTCTTGTTGCCCTTTTTGAATATTTGGAATTTATATATTTAAGATGATCACGTTGGTCTTGCAGACATTTTCTGCTTAATTTTTCAAGCTAAAACTGGTGCATGCAATTTACATTTCATAGTGTAGCCTGTAAACTAATACACAGAAAAATCCCATTACCTTCCAGAGGTGTGTTTCTTTACTCAAAGGTAAAATGAACCCCTGACAAAAAATATGTTATTTTCTATCTTTTTTTTTTTTGCTTCTGTATTTTTTTTGAGTTTTTGATTTGTACTCTGTACCACCAGGTTGAACGTGCTGTGCTGATGGATTCTGCCTTTATCGTTTATGTGATACATTTTCTTTATTTTAATAATTCATACATATCTTTTAACCAGGAGTAGCAAAGATACTTACTCTCAGATGGACGGAAAAAAATTAACAAATGCCAGGTTGGTCCACTAACTGAAAACACAAAGACACTGGAGCACAGACATTATATAATACCTTTTATTGAACCAGCATAGGCTTTGTAATTACTTGAGCTTTTGAGAGAATGCTGCAATAATTGCAAAACCTATTTTGGTCCAGTAAAAGGTATTTCATCACTTCTGTGTTCCAGTGTCTTTGTGTTGACTCTCACATGCAAATTTTCAAGATATGTGCTAAATATTTCCCTACCATTTGCCATATAGTCCACAGAGGACTATAGAGTGAGCTAAATGGAAATACCAAATCCCATTTTCACAGACGTCTGTGCCCCATTTACAGAAGATTGCAGACCTACGTAAGTATTTACCTACCACCCACTTCATGGTGTATACTACCATACAAATGGTATAGTTGCTGGAGTGCACAACCAAACCCTCTCTGGTCAGTCAGATGTCAGGAGTAACTTCTTTCCTCCTCTGTTGGGACCTAATTTTCCAGGGTCAATACTTTTTTTAATATTTTTTATCTCATTCATTTGTTAAGCTGATTCTAGGGGGATCTCAGGAGAACTGCCTGGTTATGTGACTTGTTCAGACTCAGAGTCATACAGTTGGCAAATGGAGGTGGAATGAATCAAACTGGAAGCAACTTATTAACAGCTAAAAGTCTTAATCACCCTCTCTAACTGCCAAACCATGATAGAATGGCTATATTATGCAATCCCAGAACAAATACTTTGTGGGTAGGCACCATGCCTTCACACCAGTGGAGTGGCTCTGCTTCTGTATTTGCCAGTAGAACTCATGGTCTGCATGTGGACCTCCTAACTCCCTATCTATCCACAATATGCTTTTCTGTATCTGGACAACTGGAATGTATTTGCTTCTGAATTCATCCATCCACAACCCCTTTTCCCATTTTTCCACATGGGGTCAGGGTGTCACTTCAACAGTGATAGTCATCTAGAGGAAAGGTTTTCACCATGCGGTGACCAGCCCTGACACAGCTGTTCTTCCACACCACACATTTGCACACACTCACACCTTATGGCCAGTTTAGAGTGTTCAGTTGGAATGTGGGAGGAAAGGAGAGTACCCAGACGAAACCCACGTGGGCACAGGGAGGACTGTCTGACTCCATACAGAAGGCACCCCTGCTGAGAATCAAACCTCTTGCTGTGAGGTGACAATGCAATCTGCTGCACCACTAAGTATAGAAAATAAATTATAAAAATACTACTTGATTAGAAAGCTGTCATTCATTATAACATAGATTTGGGTGTACAATAAGTAGCTCATCATGCAGATGTGTGGCATAATACTCTTACTCTTTCCAAATACTGGTTAAAGTCTTGTCATCCCCTTTCCCCTCAATGTTTTCTTTTATTAGTAAGAGGGAGATAAAGAAATTATTTTATGGAATTGCTGAATATATGACGTGTGCTCTTAAGAAGGAGATCTAGGCTGCTCTTATCAAAAACAGAATAGGCCTACATGGATAGACAATGACCCACAATGGAACTACAAATACTAGCTGTAGGCACATACCAAAGTACTGTATACCTGCCTGCACATTCTGCAGTGGAAGTACTAGCTGCATGCACATACGAAAGTACTGTATGCCTGCCTGCACATTCTATCTTACTCTTTTATCACTCATAAAGTAATAATCCTTTTGGATATCTGTATAAACAGGAAGAACTGTAAACAAAGAATACTGTTTGTGTGCAATAAAATTAAGTTACAAACCAGTATCTTTTCAAAGAAAATGGTGTGTTTTAATAATGTTACTTCACCTAAATACAGGTCAGCATTTGAGTGCAGCTACCCTCATCTCATAGCTGTTTCTTCTGCAACTTGGTATAACTTAGTGCCCATTAGAATTTTGGGGTACATTTCAGTTTCTTCATTTTTTATTATTATTATTATTATTATTTTTTTTTTTTTTTTTTGCGCTAGATTGGGAAGGTCTCTTTCTCCTTCTTTTTCATGGTCAGTTCTTAAGTAATTTCTGAAAGGAATTTGAGTTAGCCTGTATTACATATGTATGACCCCCACCCTATGTATTTTTTGCTCTTATTCACTGCCCATGATTTTACATTATAATAGTGTTTCTTGCTCAGGTCAAGAATGTGTTATAAAGTATACTATGCAATTGTTGTGAAACTCTTCAAATGTCATCTGTTGGACAAATCTTTACATGAAAAACATGGTTCAGTTATATATTAGAGCACCACATGTTGATTCTCATAAATAATGATAGACATTTGCGCTTTTGACCTAATATCATTCAAACAATGAATGCTGTGCAAACCCATTATTATCTCAACTCTCCAGGAATGTAAGAACAATGTTGACCAACTGTCTCTGAATTTAGGCCTTTTTTGTCACTGCTTCTTTATCCAAGAGGTTAAAAGCATTTTTATTTTAATTTTATTTTATAACAGTTGGACATCTGGGATGTACACAGACAAATTACTTGCAATTGCTGGGGAGGAAAATCACTAACTGCTGTTTGCTCTTTATTCTGGATCTGCTGGATTAATGTGATTTGTATGAAGCAACTTGGAATACTTTATGGAAGAAAGGTTTTAATTTATGACATTGCCATTGTTTATTTATCACAGTCAGATGTCTGAAAGACACAGAGAAGTGGCTTTAACTGCAAGGTAGAGGTTGGAGCTGTATGTGGATGAAGTAGCTGACCCTCTTGTCCTTTGTTTAGTTTAAGCAGTCACTGATATGGTTCTGCAAGTCTAGTGTGCAGATGTGTGACATAGGTTCATAGGTTGGTACTAGGCTGTCAGCCCTAGGGCCTATACAAGCCTAGCCATAACAATTCCCTGGCTATTTCTTCCCACATTATTTACTTTCCTGGACCCCTGTCTAGCAGGGCGACTGACGTGATCCCTGGGGTAAATTTCCTTTCTCCCATCCAATCGTCAAGGTTCCTCTTGAAGAGGTCCAAAGATAGAGATGAGATAGAAAGTTTCATTTTTAACTATTTATTTATCTGAGGTGTACACAGTAAATTAAATATAATTAATGTGTATAGAGGCCATCCATGGATACAAATGACTTACCCCTTGCTGTTTTTAATCACTGCTAAACAGTAAACAACAATCTGGTATGGCAGGAGTAGTGTCAGACAATGTATTTGCTAAAATCAATGCAAAATAATATTGCTGTGGCTTATATGTATGTATGTGTATAGTGGGGTTGCAGTCTACTTAAGTGTAACAAATTGACCATAATTTCTTTCAGTTTTCATCACAAGTATCATCATGCACAATAAGTGGCTAATTGCTGGTCTGGCAGAGGTAGGATATATGTGACAATAACTGAACGTTGGCATAATGGTGCAGTGAGTGGCAGTGCCATCTCACAACTTATAGCTTTGGCTGACTTCTTGACTGTGACTTCATCTGTGCGGAGTCTGCAGTCTCCCTGTATCTGGGTGGGTTTATGCATGTACTCTGTTTTTTTTTTAACACCCAAAGAATTTGCCTGTAGGTAAGTGTGCAGGTGTGTATGTATGTTCATCTTAGGACAGAGCCGGATTGTCAGGGCCAATGTCAGTATGTATATGCACTTGTGTGAAAATCAGTATAGCTTATATGACAGACCTGACTTTCATGGGTAGTCTGTGTGTGTGTGTGTGTGTGTGTGTGTGTGTGTGTGTGTGTGTGTGTGTGTGTGTGTGTGTGTGTGTGTGTGTGTGTGTGTGTGTGTGTGTGTGTGTGTGTTTGAGATTATTTTTATCTGCCAGGCACATACATAACTCACTTTTGTGATAAAAAAGTTATTATCTTTCAAATATAAGGCATAAAATGCTTCAAAGAAAAGACAGACCTTCAGAGCTTCCTGGTGCCCCCCACACCCCAGGCTGTACAAGTGGATTTTGACACAGGCTTGGTAATGGCCCCTATCCTGTGCCTTATTTAGTCTAAAACTGGTCCTGCTCAAAGGTGTGTATAGAAGGTCACTGCAGTTTGGGTAGTTTGAAAATGGTGTAATAATTACTACTTTAATTTTCTTTACAATCAAACCTCTATGATGTACACAGAATGTCATTTTAAGTTGTATGGGGTCATGGACAGTGTGGTCATTATTTCTTTAACGTTCCTGTCAAACCTCAGAGGTGTGCAGAAGAAAGTCACTATAGCCTGAAAAACCCCAGAGGTGTGCTAGCAGCAGTGAACAGTTTAGCACCAACAACTTAGAAAATTGTACTATGATTGTTATCTTTTTCACCTTCCTGACAATTAAACATTAGACCATATGCAGGTGGTTATTTTGTGGTGCTAGGGGTACAGATGAATACTGTCATATATGTCTCACAGCAACAGGTTGAAACATGTTTCTGTGCTATGTTTGTTCTTTCACTCTTGTCCCACTCCAACAGTGGCACACAAAAGGTGGTATTTTTTGAGTGCAGTGGTGGTAAGGCATTGCTGCATATCTGTTTGACAGAAGCTACTTGAAATTTATAACTGTGGCCATTTGTACCTTCATCCCAGTTTAATACCCAAGGGATACACAAAAGGTGACTTTTCTGGGACTATTTTTGAGGGGTGCAGGAACTATTCATAGATGGAGTCAATGTATCCTTGAAAGAATTTTGTTGTCTTCTACTTTGTTGGACGTAATTAAAAAAATATAGACTGAATTACTTTCCTTGCTTTTGCTTTTGTTCAGACCATCCCGGGATCAAAAATTGGAAAACAGCCCTAACATGCACCCCAGTACATTTATAACCCTGTAGCTTCTGGGGCCTGGCTGCTCTCATAGACTCCTAACTTAATTTCATTACTTATTCCACAGTTATAGTGTACTCCTGGCTGGATAGGTTGTGTGGAAAAGATGTAGGAAAAAACAAAGTTGAAGATTTGATCCAGAATCATGTATGCCCTTGATGTTTAAGGGCATCTGTAAGGGATGGAAGAAACTAACAAAAACGTTATCTTGTCTTGACGTTCTGTATATTACTAATCTCCCTGCTGCAGGATAAGTAGCTATGACTCATTTTATTTTGTTTTAATCCTAGGCAGGCTACCCTAATTTTCTTTTTTGGCTTAACTATTCCATTTTCCAAGCTCGCTCTGTCCTCCCAGAATATGAGATTAAAATGCTCTATCCTCTACTTCATGATCGCAATGCCATTCAGTTAAAATAGTAATACTTATACTGCTATCAAGATTTTTAACTATCAGTGATTTGTGTTCACAGCTTTCCTTTAAGACACTGAAATGCACCAGTTCTTTCACCTGCTGTAAATTGTATATCATTCTATCGTTTGAAGAACTAAGACTACATTACTTCTGTAATCACGATTACTACTTTTCATACCATTTACTCTTACTTGCTCACTTATCTGTGATGGCAGTGCTAGCTTGCGCCTCCAATAGTAAGCTTGATGCTTTAGAAACTCAGAAGCCTTATAGCACCACCGAGAGGGAAACATTGCAAGGCTAGAAATACCTTGTCATATAAATTATGTTTCCAAGCCACATATATTAAATGTAATAGTCCATATGATATGACAGTCAGGGAGATAAATTCCTACAGAAAGTATTGTGATATTTCATATACAAATCCAGCATGGCACATAAGAGAGCTGAGTAGCACCCAAATGCCAAATAAGAAGAGAAACAGTAAGTCAAGTTTAAGTTATGTATTGCAGTAAATGAGCTATTCTGCAAGAAGGAAAATATACTCTGGAACAAAGTAAATTCTGTTTAGGGTGTTGTTATCCCTTAACACAAATAGCAGTGTCTCAATCAGTGGAAAATAAACACTGCCATTGTTTCCAGTGATAGACTAAGAAGCCAGTAATTCATGGCTCTGTCAATATAAGCAAATGAGTAGACAAAGCACCTGAACCTGTGATTTCTAGGCTGTTTTATTATATTAGAACACAAGTACATTGTGGAAGAAAGGGCAGACTGAAAACCTGAATCATGTCAGTATACCAACCCCCATTGTATTATTTTGGGTTGTAATATATTCCAAAATAATGTTAATTATTTAGCATGATCCAAAAGGGCTAATACTGCAGAGGAGATAAAGATATTATGAAATACATGTTTTTATTTTTTTTCACAGGAGGAGGTTTTCCCATTCAGTTACTGGGTTGGGATGCCTTCTGTGCAGAGTCTGCATGTCCTCCATGCAAATATGTGAGTTATTTCTGGGTGTTGTGTTCCCTCTCACCTCTAAAATACATGCATCTAATTTAACTGATGTTCTCCCAGTTGTCTGTAGATATGCATGTGTGAGTAATTGCATGTGTCCATTCTGTGCTAGATCTGCCTCCTCTCCAAAATGCCTTGTGGCCTTTGGTTGCTGAGAGAAGGCTAAGCTTCTGTAGATCTGTGCAAA
Source organism: Protopterus annectens (assembly GCF_019279795.1). Taxonomy (NCBI): domain Eukaryota; kingdom Metazoa; phylum Chordata; order Ceratodontiformes; family Protopteridae; genus Protopterus; species Protopterus annectens. The sequence continues at coordinate 1,136,060,370 of NC_056739.1, forward strand.
TCAATAGTCTAGTAAGTACCTATGAATTTATGAATTTATAAGAGGCTCTGTCATCCCTGTAATACTGTCATATGATAAAGTGTATTATCAAAAAACAGATATATAGATGTTATTTCAGTTTCTGGGTGAAGCTGTCCTTAAGGTTTTCAGTAGCATGAGCCCTAATATGATAGTCATAACAAGAAGTTCTCTGATTCGATTCTTTTCTGGGGTGCCTCCTTTTTGGAGTATTCACATCTTCCTTGTGTTCATGTGGGTTTTCTCTGGGTCTTCTAGTTTCCTTCTACAATCCAAAGGCATGCAATAGGTAGATTCGACACTCAAAATTAGCCATAGGCTAAGTGTGTGTGCACGTGTCTGTGGTATGGAAGAGCAACAGTAGTAGGGATAGCCACACAGTGGTGTGAACATTGCCCCAAGATGATGGTCACTGTTGATGTGACAACCAGACCCCATGTGCAAAAATAAGAAAAAGGGATTTGTGGATGGATGACTGCATGGATCGTTGTTTGAATGTGTCAGAAAAAGCTGTACTGACAGGGTCACTATTACCAGAATCACTCATATGACATCAGTGAATACTGTTCTGTTATTGCGGTCTAGGTTGGGCATATATCTAGATATCTATATATCTAGGTCTGGTACTCGGTGGTATGTGGGTGCTGTTTTAGAGCTACTGAAAGCTCTCTATGGGTGTCTCTAGTAATTATTGTTGGTTTCTGCACTATTGTCAGACAGAAAACCTTATTTTGTCTCCAGCTAGGAACACAAGCTACTTATCCCCTCCACCAGCTACACATCCTCAGCACAACTGGAATTCCTACAGTACCATACCTAACTTACTTTGTGTGAAGCAGAAAACCTTGCTTTGTCTCCAGCTAGGAATGCAAGATATTTATCCCCTCCATGAGCTATACGTCCTCAGCACAAGTGAATTCCTACAGCACCACACCTAACTTAATTTGTATGAAGTACAATTAACATTTTATCTTACCCTGAGGTTATTTTTTTTGTAAGGTCACCTGTACACTCCCATGCCAGGCCTCCGCCCCCCCCCCCTTTCCATTATACTGTGTTCTCACCATTTTCTCTGATATTCTCCTACTCTTTTCTTTTGTATCTCTAATAATACACTTACCTTTTCAGTCATAAACTGTAGTCTGTCTAGTCATCACCTCCACAGCCCTGTTCTCATCCTCTTACTTGCCTAGCTTTCTTTACTTTGTGCTCCTTCCCACTCTAGCCTGCTCACACACACACACACACACACACACACACACACACACACACACACACACACACACACACACACACACACACACACACACACACACACACACACACACACACACACACACACACACACACACACACACACACACACACACACACACACCTTCACTCTCTCCTACCTTATACCTTAGCGACTGCTTTCTCTGCTGCATCCCACTACTCTAAATGTTTTTTGTCTATCTTGCTATCTACTGTGTCCTGGCTAAACCTGCTCTGTTCAGGCTCACTCTGCTCCCCTAACCTATCCCCATTCCCACCCACCCATAATCACTTTCCTTTATAGTTTACATTCATAACCTGACCTCCCTCCCACCTCCTACATCCTGCAACTCTTTCCAATCAGAACCCACCTCTCTCGCCTTAACCACTCCTTCTCTTCTATACACCTACTACACTCCACCCCTCTTCACTATCCACCTGCTGTAACCCTAATCTATCAGTACCCATGCCTTCCATCCACCACCCACCCACTTCTTTAGACAATTTCCAAATTACTTCCCAATCTTTCTCATTTCATCCCACTCTTTTGTACTTGTTCAGCATCTCTGTCATACTCATACCATTTTCCTGTTCTTTCTTTCTCTCTCACACATTCTAACACCTACTAAAATTTTCCACACATTTCCCTCATCTTCATTTCACCCTCTTATCATATCCTCCCTACTTCTATTCTTCTGTTACCTAATGTCTTACCACACCCATCTAATCCAGAGCCCCTGTTCTCCAACAGTCACATACTCCTCTTCACACTCCAACACCCACTACTGCTTTCCTGTATCACCCTCACTCTTCTCCTCTATTGAATGTAATTGCCCCAAATCAAACTACCTCCCAAAATAAACTCACTTCACAGAACAAAATATAAAAACCTCTCCCCCTACTCACATACATCACTTCTCATCTACCCTGTTAATACCTTACAATTATCTGGTGATATTCACCCCAACCCCTGCCCAAAGACTTTGCTAACTGCCCCTTCCACTGCCCCACTCACCTCCCCACTCAGTCCTAACCAAACTCCAAAACATCTCTCCTTCTACTCTATCAACATCCACAGTATCCTTAATAAGATAAATAAATTCCACTCTTGGTTTGTTCAATACTCCCCAAACATAGTTACTCTCTCAGAAACCTGGCTTAAACAACACAGTACTGATAATGAATTCCTCCCCCCAGGTTTCAACATACTACGCCTTGAAAGAACCCAAAAGAAAGGAGGAGGAGTTGCTATCCTGTACTCTGACCTCCTCACTTTAACCCTCTTTCCAAATCCTCTTCCCAACTTTCACCCAGCCGAGCTCCTCATAGCCAACTTTAAACTCAACAATCACAAAACATTAAGAATAGTTGCCATCTACATACCATCAGAGTATAATATACCCCTACTAGAGAAGATTCTGAATTGGATATCTGACCACATCCCTAATGAGATCATTATATTAGGAGACATTAATAAAAACTGGTTTACCCTCACTGCTAACTCCCCTACCACCTGCATTAACCTCTGTGGATATACCCAACTCATCTCCTCCCCTACATTCCACAACAAATCCACCAATTCCCATTCTATCATTGACTGGATTCTTGTTTCCAATCCCAATCACTATATTCAGCCTGAATCACTACCGGACTCTATCAGTGACCATTGCCCAATACAACTTTTGCGACTGCCCCCCCTCCCATATTCCCAAACCCCACAAATTCAAAGAATGTTAGAAATTGTCTAACTGTAACCCAGAGACTTTTAATAATTCTCTCTCAGCAGTAGATTGGTCCACTCTTCTCACACTGCCTCTTAATGAAGCTGTATCATACTTTAACTCTATCTTCCTTAATACACTCAACTCCTTTGCTCCTCCACGCACTGTTAGGGTCAAGTCCCACATATCCCCTGGCCTCACCAACTCATCTTGATCTCTAATTCAAAAAAATACTCTGCCTGGAAACTTGGTCCAAGACAAAATCTCCCTCACACTATCAAAGATATAGGAAACTCTAAAATCAAAACAAAAACACATTAATAATGATAAAAAGAATTTTTACCATCAGACCAAAAAATAATTTTTACCATCTGCCCCAGATTACACACTCCAGAAACCCCAAATCTTTCTGGAACATTATCAGCCAAATACTCCACCCAGGATATCCATCAACACCTAACTCGTGCCTCAATAACACACCCCTTGAAACTGCATCCATCTTTAATTCTTACTTTATTGACAACATAAGCAAACTTACACAGGCCTCTAACCAACCCCACCCCTCACCACCCACCTCCCCATCTAGAATCTTCCCCCTTCTCCTAAGGCCCATTCCTACAAGCTACATTAAAAACTCCTCCTTAAACTTAAACCTTGCTACCCCATCAGCTGACAACTTGCCATCACTCTTCCTAAAAATTGCTGCTACATCTATAGCATACCCTGTCTATATCCTAATTAACTGCTCAATCTCTGAATCAACTGTTCCTACCCTATGGAAAAAATTCTATACCATACCCATACACAAAGGTGGTAATTCCACTGAACTTTCAAACTTTCGACCAATTACCATACTTTCTCCCCCCTCCCCAAAATGCTTGAGCACTGTGTACAGAAACAGATCTGGCCCACCTCATTCAAGGCAACCTGATCACCCCTACCCAACATGGTCTTTGCTCTCATTACAGCACCTCCACTGCTCTCATTTGCTTCTCCAATACCATCTCCCTAGCCATTGCTAATAACAAACTTGTCTCCCGCCTTTTCTTAGACCTGTCCAAAGCCTTTGACACTGTCTCCCACCCTATCCTTCTCTCTAAACTCTCCCAACTCAACCTCTCCTCTGCAACTATATCCTGGTTTAACAGTTACCTTGTATAAAGATTGCTATAAAGATAAAGCAAAACCAGATAACACTTAATAAAATCACAAGCTCTACCATGCGTCTTAGCTTGGATAATCTTTCTTTCTGTTTATCTCAAGTCTGTGTATGTGTCTGTCGGTTTGGAGCTTGTGATCCTATTGGGAGGATAAAGCTTCAATATTTGAAGATGTACACAGTTTTGTGTGTTATTATTAAATTAATAGGATTAAGGAGGCAGTGTGTGTGTGTGTGTGTGTGTGTGTGTGTGTGTGTGTGTGTGTGTGTGTGTGTGTGTGTGTGTGTGCGCACGCACGTGTATTTTTATTTGAGAGTTTTCAATAAAACAAAAAGTTTTGCAAGATGTAACATAAACTCAAATGGAGATGACAAGAAACAATTGTAAAAAAAGATTAACCTGCCAAACAGTACATGCATGTAACACAAAAGTTGGAAGTAGACATTTAACAATAAATCTGTTATACATAAAAGGTTGGAATAATAATCCCTCAAGAATATGATTCTGTCTATAATGACATTAAATGTTAATGGCCTCACAGATAAGTACAAAAAAGAAACAGTAGTGAACTATATTAAAAAATGCAGAGTGAAAATAGCTATACTATAGGAGATACATGTGGAAAAACTAAACATGTAAATTTGATAAAGAGAGGTTTTCAGGATAGTCATTCAGTGGAATATATTGGGCAAAGGAAGACAGGTGTACTTATATTAATTGCAAGGGAACTCCAGTAGTAACAGAAGAGGACAAAAAAGACAATAATGGTAAATTTGTAGTACTAAGGTGTTGCTGGCAAGGGAGTAGGATTACACTGGCATGTATTTATATTCCACCAAGTTACTAAAAACTCTGCCAGTGTTGGTCTTTCACTTATGATCCCCCTATTTCTTTCTCCTAGCCTATAATGTGACATCAGTCCTTGAGAGGGAAGGCAGTCTCCAGCCTGCAGTCCAAATAAATTATCAGCCTCTTCCCATTATATTACATTTTCCACTGTATTTGCTCCCAATACCTTGGTTCTTTGCCAGTTTTCTTCAATAAATTCCAGCCCCCTCTTGCTATTGTCTGTATCCCCAATTACAGTCATCCTTACTGGCAAAATCTCCTTTCTCCATTCCTGTGTTGGCTTAATTCTTAGAACACTTTCTGCTACTTTATGAATATAATATGTATATAATGTATAGTATGGTTATTGTTATTCTCCTTAAGGATCTGCATCCAAAATCCCAGTCTCTCCTTGTTTCTTGAGCTTCTGCCCTGTTTCATCATCATCCCTTTCCACTTTGAATTATAGGTTTCTGTTTGTGCTATGTATAGGAGCTTTAACTGTGTAGCTCTGAAATACCCCTTCAAATCAGGTAATCCCAAACCACCTTGTTCTGTTGGCAGAATCAGCTTATCCCACTTGACGCTTGCTGTTATTCCCTCGCAGATAAAATCCTTCAGTTCTTTATTAATTGCTATCTACAACTTCTCCTCCACATTAAACATTGTTTAATACCATATTATTAAGACTGTATTCAGTCTGTCTTTTTTCAAACCAGTTTTATTAACACAAGTTCCAACCATCAACAAATAACTGTAAGATAAGCAACAAATATTAAATGAAGACTATCTCAGTAATTCTTGTATACATACCAAGTTAAGAATTTCCTTAAACAGAATTAGCACTATATGAACATAACTAATAAATATTAAATGATAAAAACAACAACCTCCAAGTCTGGCTCATGAGAATCAGATGATATAATCAATACATGCAGAACCCATCCATCTAGCTGAACTAGAAAACTATGTGTCCTTACTAAAACAAAGTGCCCATATTTCTCCTTCAACTTTTCTCTTTGTGTCAGGATTTCTGAACATGGGTCCATATCCTGCAGGTCCACTAGTAATTCTTTAAGTTCCTTGGTAACCAAAGGCCCTTTATATTTTCACAGTCACATTACAGTTTTTCCCTACAACCATAATTGTGTTCAGTAACTTATCCTCCAGAGAGAATGATGCCATGAAGGATCAAACATAAGGGGGATATCATGTTATTCTAATCTGGCCTAGGTATATTATCAGTGTCTTGCATCTCACTCTTGAGAGGGTGTCTAATGTGATGCAATACTCAAAAATATTTATTTTATTTTTTATTTTACATTTGTTGACTGGTAGAGTCTGAATGGGCAAAGATTATCCATTTTCATTGAAGGCTTAAGGACAACAGCTCCTCAAGAAATGTATAATACAATGTACAGAGAGAGGTATGTACAATATAGCAAAAAATAATATTAACTGTTACAGAGAGACATGTACAACAACAAAAAATAACAATAATTGCAGATTTATAGGAATATAAGAAGCATAGAAATATGACAATTATAAACATATTGTTTGGAATTTATGAAGATATATCTCCAATCGCCTAATTTTCCCTGCCCATACCTTCAGCATCCTGAACTTACTATGGGAAACATACAAGATACTGCCAGCAAAGAACATGTATCTTCTTGACCCAGCTACATAACCTTAAGATTCAGATCCTCTTCCCAAATAAGTCCAAACATGTTAGTCCTGTTACTATTAAAATTCTATAAATTCTTGAAATAACCAATTGCTTGGGAATTTTATCTCCCCTCGTGGCTGTCCACCACTGAATAAGTATGACTACTTCCTTCTCAATGTATTTCCTATTTTCTTTGTACCCAGCTATTTCATCATCTGCTCCACCCAGAATTTCTCGTCATCCCCCAACTTAAAATTATCTATTATTGATGACCTGCTCATTACTAAGTCACCCTGGTAAAACTGTAACTGATGTTTTCTATTGGGGTGAGTTACCAGATTTTTTTCTAATCTGGAAAGTCTCTAACCTGATAGCTTCTGTCATCCTAATTGGATTTAGAGTTCCTATCCATGTTGAAGTCTTAGTAACATGAAAGCTTCATTTCACCACCTTCAAAAATGTCATTCACTATTACACTTTTAAAATTATAGGATTTAAGCTCCCCCAGATTCTCATAAAACATCATCATTGCACCCATCTTAGCAAGCATAATCTGTTTCCAAATTGAGGAATATCTGTCAGATAATAATTTACTTAAATGTCCAAGACTTGCTACTTTGCTATAAAAGTCAACATGTAGAAGAGCAAGCACCCCCACCTCAGACAGTACTGTAAATAACTCCCAAGAATATTTGCCTTCTCACCCCATCATAGGAAGGAGGTGACCATTCTTTTGATATCAAGGAGTACTTCACCAAACAGGTAATGGGAAGTTCCTAAGAGGCATATACTATGTGTGATAACAGAAGCCATTTCACTTCCTGCAGCTGCTGCTGGATGTCCAAATCAAGTCCCTTCCACTACTGAGTAAAAGTCTTTAATTTATATTTAGCTATTATATCAAACTATATTAAAGCCACTAACTGATTCAATGTGCAGGACAACCTTACCCCAAGATAAGTTATGTGGTTATTCAAGTTCAGAAACTGAAATCTATCCAATAATTCTTAACAGGGAATATAATTAATTCTTGTGGTGTCTGTTTTACCTTCATTAATTTTATAGCCAAATCTCCACCGAAAAGGATATGGCTGTTCGAAAACCTTGAATACCTCACTTTCGGGGTTTGATTAAATAAGTATCAGATCATCTGTGTAAAGTGAAATGGACACCTGAGAAGTTGCCAGTCAAAAGGGATGTGCAAGTGTTGGCCTCAATCATATATATTCTCAAAGGTTCAAGATACAAATGAATAGGAGAATGGATATCCTTGTCTTGCAACCATAAACAGGGGCACCAGTGAAGATAAATTTGTAGCTATTTTAATTCTTATAGAAGATTCGTGATAAAGAACCTTTAACATTTGAAATAATCTGTTTGGAAATTCCTTTCTGCCCAGTACCATAAATAAAAACAACCAGTTTACTTTATCAAAAGCCTTTTCAGCATCCAACACCACTATAAATCCATTGCTTAAAGCATGTTCAAGCTCCAGTTAAGTTTTTATTAATTTAGCATGGGTGGCATGGCCTGGAATAAACCCTGTCTGATACAGATGTATCAGATGGGATAAAGTAGCCATGATCTTCCTTGCCAGGATATATGCAAACAGCTTATATAGATGATTCTGTACTTAAATTGGATGGTGTAGTCTCACCAAAGTGAGTTCTTACCAGGTTTCAAAATAACCATTAATATGGCCTGCTTCTATAATTCTGGTACCCTCTCATTAATCATTATATTATTAGTCACTATTAAAAAAATGTCAACAAATGTGTCTCTGGCCACCAGATAAAGTTCAATCAAGATACCATCCAGGATAAACTGAAGTATTGGCTTACTTCCTCTCTTTTAATTGGACTAATAAATTATCTGTTTGGGAATCTGTTAGGGTTGGTAAATGTATACCATCAATGCATCTATTTACCAATCATTGCTTACCATCAGATGGCATGGAGTCTGGGCATAGTGACTCATAAAATTCTGGAATGTTTGTAGGATGGCAATAGGCGAGGTCAACAAAGCTCCTTTATTTTGCTGTAGGTTCTGTCATGGATATACTTCCGAAGCACTGGTTAAAAGGAGTAGTCTCAAAGGACTTCAGTTTGAAGGCTACTTTTGTGAACTCTATTTTATATTCTAAATAACTGTCTAATCTTTTTGTTACCACCAGATATTAATCTACAGACCACAGAATTCTCTGTCTAACCTCTTGTACATCTAGATAATCTTGATGTATATTCTTTAACAGGATACAAGACCTATTCTTAGCACCTTGTTCAAAATGTTTGAATGCAGTATCTGATCACTCTTTCATTTTCTCTCAATCACTGTTAAGATCAATTACCCCTAAAGTGATCTCTTGCCATCCCAAAAATTTCTTCCAAGCTGTTTTGAAATACATCTCCAATACAAAAAAAAACAAATTTGCTCTCCACAGTTTCCTTCATTTTCTCTCAATCACTGTTAAGATCAATTACCCCTAAAGTGATCTCCTGCCATCCTAAAAACTTCTTCCAAGCTGTTTTGAACTACATCTCCAATACAAAAAAATCAAATTTGCTCTCCACAGTTTCCTGCATATCTATCCTCAGGTTCACAGTAGTAGTAAGAGTACATGATTTGAAAGACTGATAGTAAGTGTTTTCAAATTAGATACTATGTAAGATGTCACTGTGTAACCAAGTCCAACCAAGCTGAATATAAGGTACCAAAACCTTACTTGTAACCAATATTTGAAGAAGTACCCAGGAAGGATGAAAAAAAGTAGTCTACGGCCAAATAATCCAAACCAAGATTTTATTACCAAAAACGCATAAACGCTTTAACAGTTATCACCACATTTTCATCCCTCGTTTACAGACTTCATCAGATGCAAAATATCCCATGTTACCCTTCAATTATTCAATTAAAAGTGAATCAAAACCAATCCTTTTAATTAATCACAACAATTTTAAAAAAGCACACATACTGTGTTATACAAATAGCATATAAACCACATTAAAAAGCATTAAAAAATGCACAATTGTGTGTATATGTTTAAAATATATTTAAAATGTATTTGTCCAAACAACTTAAAAAAATAAATAAATATGTATACTCTATTTACAGCGGTAGCATTGTTGCCTCACAGCAAGAGGTTCTCCTGTTCGATTCTCGACTGGAGTGCCTTCTGTGTGGAGTCTGCATGTCCTCCCCGCGGTTGAGTGGCCTCTGAAAGGCATGCGTGAATGGGCATGCCTTCACTGAAGGTTGGGCATTGGGCTGGCAACTCTGCACCATAAAAATCTACTGCCAATCATTAGCGGACCGGAGTTCCGCTGTGGCGACCCCTAACCGGGAAAAGCCCATAAGACAAACAAACAAACTTTATTTACTGGTGTATTAATAATGCAGATCTAATGAAGACCTATGTGAGGGCATCCTCTAGTGGCCAACTTTATAACATGCATTTGCTTCCTATTTAAAAGAAAAGGAAATCCACAGTTGTTTTTATGTCAAACCATGTTAAGTAACAGTCTGCCACTGTATATTACCATTGCTTTCTATACTTACTGTGTGAAGATAAAAGGTAAAAAAACAGTAACAATTGTTTGAAGAAATGCTTATATCAAACTACTTTAACTCACAACTTTGCAGCTCTCAATTTTAATAGGGGGGCTATGGATATGTTCTCGTTGAGTCCAGGGGAATCATTAGCTTGTAGTGATACCTGTCACTCCAATTCCCTGTACTCAATTTTTCCCTTTCATAGTCCCCTGCTAACATCTTTTTAACTTCTTCTAGTACAAAAAATGAAAAGCGTGCCTTTTTACATTCCTTTGAGTGTTTAAACAGAGCATTGTTGTCCTTTATCGTTTGGATGTCATAATAATGTTCGTAAATTCTTTTTTTCAATTTACATTCTGTCTTTCCTACATAGAAGGACTCACATTCATCATAACTTGCAAGGTAAACTAGTCCAAAGGAATGACAGTTGGAAAATTAGTTTCCTACTAACCATCTATCCCTACCACTTAAAAATATTTTTTCTTTATTCATTATGTAGCCACACAGAGAACAGTGGCCACATTTGAATGCCTCTTTCTTTCTTCGAACAATATTATCCTGTTTAGCATCTCACTCTAATAAACATTTCATTTTTTTTTTGCATTCCTATAAACAACTCTCACTGCTTCTTTAGGGATGTCACCTAAATCTGTCAACCCTACAAATCTTTCCCATTCATTTTGCATAATTCTTTTAACTAAACCAGCACTTGCATTATATTCTAATATAAGAGCTATACCAAAATTTTCTTCCTGTTTTTTTTTTTTTTTTTCATTTCTGTATAGTCTCGTGTTATCCATTCTCCGAGGATAGGTCTAAATCTTTGCTTCCTACCCTCTTTAATTTCCTTCCTAACTCCATGAATCATCTTCACAGGATAACTCCTTAAATAAAGTTTCTAAAAAATTACATTCTTCCTCAAAATCATTTTCTGCAGATGTTATCCTGCTTGCATGCACATATTGCCCCTTTATAATATTCATTTTGTAATGAAAGCGGTGTGCACTATCAAAATGAAGATATGAGTTAGAGAAGGTGGCCTTCCTAAAAATCTTGGCATTCAAATTGTTGCTCATCTTGTATATTTTAACATCTAAATACTGCAGTCTTTCATGAGAAAAGTTATGGGTAAATTCTAAAAAGTTAGTAGTATTACCCAAGTAGGTAATAAATTCTTGCAACTTATTTAGGGATGCTGTCCAAAGGATGCATATTTCATCCAAAAACCTTCTATAAAGTGACCAACAATCAGAATATTTAGACCATATTACATACTTTTCTTCCTATTTTGCTAATATAAGGTTGGCATATGTAAGGGCACATGCAGAACCCATCGCTACTCCCTGAATTTATTGATAAAATTCCCCTTTGAAGTATATAAAATTGTATCTCAACACAAGGTCCATTAAATTTAAACAAACTAGTTGTTCGTTGTGTGTAAGCCCACTATCGTCACATATAATTTCTTCTAATATTCGCATCCCTTCAGCGTGGGCAATACTCGTGAATAGATCAACTATATCCACTGCAACAAAAATGGTATTATTGTATAACTAATTTTTAATTTCCCTTAGAAAGTTCCAAGAATCCCTCAGGATCATCTTTTCTTTAACCATAACTTCTTTAACTTCATGTCAACATATTTTGCCAAAGAAGAAGTTTTTGACCCTTCAGCTGCAATTATTGCCCTTAAAGGTGGGTCTATCTTATTTTTGTGAACCTTCGATATTCTGAATATTGAGGTGATTCTTGGTTTGTCAACTTTCAAATAATTGTGTGTATTTTGGCTCTCAACCCCTCTATTAGCATATCATTTAAGACCAAGTCCACATTTCTGTAGGTAATGTTGATTTCGTTTTTAGATACACTGGTATACTTGTTAGTGTCCCTTAATATGTTGTTCATTTTACCTTCATATGTTAACATGTCCATAATTACAATCCCCCCACCTTTCTCAGGTTTCATCACCCTGATTTCCTTATTATCTCTTAACGCAGCTAAAATATTTTGTTCTCCAGAATTCATGTTTGCCTTGCACTTAATTTTGGCAAATTCTTTCCTGATTTCCTTCTCAACTACAAATTCAAATTTTTTAGCTGCAGATGTAAAGGTGGGTTAAAAGTGCTTTTTTAACTATGGACACATCTACCTTATTTTGCTGTGGTATAACTATACCCAGATTTATTTTCCTTATGAACATCTTTAAGTCAATAGTCACTTTAGTAAGGTCCCCCTTCTTCTGGGGAATAAATTTCAAATCTTTTGACAAAAGACTGAAATGTTCAACTAATTCAGCAGTACTATAACTGTAAATGCTAAAACCATTTTTACTATGCCTATAGTTGTTTTTATTAAGCAATTCAGGGACTTCGCCTAAATTTTCCATCTGAGGGTAGGTTATATATGAAGTACTTAGTATCTCCTTCTCCCTCTTCTCCACCCCCCCCCCCCAGTAAAAATGTTGCTGCTGGCATTGATGGGGTACTTTGTTTATTAACCTTTCCAATCTTCTCAATGGTGGAAATTTAGAAAAGTCATCTAGATCTCCTATGCTTTCACCCACCTGTGCATTCCCCCTAAAATTATGTTCGCCATTTCTAACATTATTAGTCATATTTTTTTCCTCATACCTCTTAAAATCTTTTGGTTTTTGATAACTCATATTATTCCTATACTCATTCACATCCCTTTCCAACTTTCTCAATTTCCTATTATTAAGTTCTTCACTTTTTCCATCCATACTTGTTTTCATATTAAAATACTTCTCGTTTTCAGAAGCAATAGTAAAAATAAATCATTTTTTATGAATTCATTCATTTCTTCTATTTCTTTTTGAACCACTTCCTTAAGTCGCTCATTTTCTGTTATAACAGCCCTTAACATATCTAACCCACATTTGTTAAACATTTCTTACAATTATTTGTGACAATTACTTCCTAATTCCACATTTTTGGGATATTTGCATACACGTAAACCTTTAGGGACAATACCTTCAATTAAACATTGTCTTAAATATGTGTTCTCTATTTCTAATGTTCTGAATTTTAACATAAGCTTAGACAATTTGTTCAATTTAGTGTTATAAGAGTCAGTCACTGTTGGTGGAAATCCACCATTATCTTTAAATTTAGAAGTAAAACTCATGAATAGCCAGTCCTTTAAATTAGTTCCACATGTGTTGACAGCAGAAACACCAGTCCCATTGTACTGACCAGGTGGAATTTCAGATATCCAGTTCTCATTCCTTGAAGCCTCCCTATCCAATCCTCTAAAAGCTCCAGGTGTCTGTTGAAATTCGTTTTCTGAAGCTGCCAGGTTATTCCCATTGCAAACCCCCATTTTATTACCAGAAACACCCTGGCCTCCATTCATTCTGTTATGTTTTGAAGGCATTTTGTTTGTAACTTCCTGGTTCCACCCTTTCTGGGGTCTTGAAAGAGCCTCCACCATGGATTGGCTAGGAGAGTAAATAAATCAATTAATTACGAAAGCTGACCAATCAGCTTCCTCATTTGGCCAATTCCTTCATGTCCGCCTCTTTCATTAGGCGAAATGCTGCTTTCTCCTTTCATTTCCAGCAACAAAATCAAGAACCAAGTCCAACCAAGCTAAATATAAGGTACCAAAACCTCACTTGTAACCAATATTTGAAGAAGTACCCAGGAAGGATGAAAAAAGCAGTCTATGGCCAAATAATCCAAACGAAGATTTTATTACCAAAAACACATAAACGCTTTAACAGTTATCACTGCATTTTCGTCCCTAGTATACGACCCCCTATTAAAATTGAGAGCGGCAAAGTTTGATATAGGCATTTCTTCAAATGATTGTTACTGTTTTTTTACCTTTTATCTTCACACAGTAAGTATAGGAAGCAATGGCAATATACAGTGGCAGACTGTTACATAACATGGTTTGACATAAGAAAAAACAACTGTGGATTTCCTTTTCTTTTAAATAGGAAGCAAATGCATGTTGCAAAGTTGGTCACTAGAGGGAGCCCTCACATAGGTCTTCATTAGATCTACATTATTTTTAATAAAAAGAAGTATACATATTTATTTTTTTAAGTTGGTTGGACAAATACTTTTTAAATATATTTTAAACATATACACGCAATTGTGAATTTTTAATGCTTTTTAATGTGGTTTATATGCATTTTGTATAACACAGTATGTGTGCTTTTTTAAAATTATTGTGATTAACTAAAAGGATTGGTTTTGATTTGCTTTTAACTGAATAATTGTAAGGAGTATAAATAAAGGATAACATGGGATATTTTGCATCTGATGAAGTCTGTATACTAGGTATGAAAACGCAGTGATAACTGTTAAAGCGTTTATGTGTTTTTGGTAATAAAATCTCCATTTGGATTATTTGGCCGTAGATTGCTTTTTTCATCCTTCCTGGGTACTTCTTGAAATGTTACTGTGTAAACTAACATTGTACTGATTTTAGAATAAGATTTATACTGAAATATGTAACGTGTAATCTCCTAAGTGTATTATTGTCACCCGTCATTCTATATGAATAGATTAACAAATCCCCCCAAGATCAGAATCACTTGTATTTGAGGGTCTAAGTGTACCCCTCCCCAGCCTGGTCCTTACCACTATATCCTCCTTAGTCATAATCGAGTCTTTCAAAACCCCTGCCACCTCAGGCATCGTGTGGATATATAATAATTTATCAAAGTGATGGAATTTCCTTCCACAATCTCTTTTTTACCAAATTTCTATTTTTTTTTTTCATGCCAACTAACTGTACTAGCAGCTCAAAGGGAATACATTTTTCTTATAGTATTACTAATCCCTTCCATCTTCAACCCACGTAAGATAAAAAGCCCCCTCCTGTCTGAACATCAAATTTGCCCAGTTTAAGATGTACTTCTCCAGATCTGCAGCAACCGGATGGGTGCTGCAGATCTGCAGCAACCTGATGGGTGATGAAGAACGCAATGTGAATTGTTAATAAAGGTCAGTGCATACAATATTAGTCATCTGATCCTTCCTGGTGGTGCTTGTGGTGCTTTGAATTCTATGGTTAGTAGTTCTGGCACTGTACCTCCTTTTGGACTTGTGGTGGTTGAGTTTGTATTTGGACGTATGGACGGAAATAATTCCTCACCGGTTGTAGAGAGGGTGAGTAATGATGACATAGGAGAAACTTGTAAACTGACTGACCAGCTTACGCAACTGCTAGACCTTTTAAAACTGATCAGGCAATCACTAGCTTCCTTTGTAACCATGGTTACACGTCAAGACAACCAGGAAATGACATCACAAAATATCTGCAGCATCCTGATGGGTGATGAAGAATGCAATGTGAATTGTTAATAAAGGTCAGTGCGTACAATATTAGCTGCCTGCTCCTTCCTGATGGTGCCTGTGATGCTTTGGATTTTATAGGTAGTAGTTTTGGCACAGTACCTCATTTTGGACTTGTAGTGGTTGAGTTTGTATTTGGAGGTATGGATGGAAATAATTCCTCCCCAGTGGTAGAGAGGGTGAGGAATGACGACATAGGGGCAACTCGTAAACTGATTGGCCAGGTTATGCAGCTGGTAGACCTTTTAACACTGATCGGGCACATTCCACTTTTTTCCGAAATATCATGCAGGGGTGGCTGCAGTGGTGCAGCGGTTAGCATTGTCACCACACGGCAACAGGTTCTCCTATTGAATTCTCGGCTGGGATGCCATTTGTGCAAAGTCTGCATGCCCTCACTGCAGTCACATGGGTTTCCTCCAGGTGCTCCGGTTTCCTCCCACATTCCAAAGACATGTAATAGGTGGATTGGACACTCTAAATTGGCCGTAGGTTCAATTGTGTGTGTGAGTGAGAAGTACAGATGAACTACAGTGGCAGGTCTATCCACCCGGTGATATAAACCTTGGCTTGAGATGATTGTCACTGTTGAAGTGACATCACGACCCCATGTGCAAAATGGGAAAAAGGGATTGAGGACAGATGAATGGATTAAACCTGATACTGACCCAACCTGGTCTGTCTTCCTGATCAACCTGCCAGGATTCAATCAAGTCCAAGTGAGATTCTACATCAGTATTCCTGAAAGAGACAAATCTAGGTCAGCCATGTGGTCCAAGTGAGAGGGCAGTGCTACAAGTGCTGGATTAAATCCGGCACTGTTGTTTATAAATATTTCTAGTCACAAGCTCTGATTGCTGCAGCAGTAAATAAATGTTAATTTCCTGACAAGTTCTGAGGGGCTTCTTATCCACTCCCTTTTGAAAGAGAAATCCTGCGCTGTTCTAAATAATTTTTGCAAATATGGTCCTTAATCTTTTTTATCGTAGAACAATGCATACACTGTGAGACATGGAGTGATCTTGGCACTAATTCAGAACAAGAATTTCCTGAGGCTAAACAGTATTACAGCTGTCTCTTCACTTTATAAAGCTGAGCAGCACTTTAAATCTATTCTGCTACAGATTCAGACAAAAATAAGCTAACTTTACAGGAAATAATGCAACATGTATCAGTTATGATATCTCGGATGGATATACATTCAGAAAATCTGCTTGTGGCATGCTACAATATGTTCTGTTTTTATCATAAAGACTGTATGCGTGTAATCTCCAAATTGTCTCTACAAAAAACACAATTTCAAAATTACATTATGCTGAAATTTTTTTCAAAAGTATATTGTGTAACATTACATATTATTTAATGTCTTAACAATTTATTGCAGTTTCATGTATCACCCGTGCATTTTACTCCACAAATAAAAGTAGCCCCTGTGTTACTCAGTGGTGCCAAGACTCATAAATCTTCCAGTCTATGAATTGTTCTTGCACTGCGTTTTCAGTGTTTCTTTACAAAGGCCTTCATTTATCAAACCTGAACAGAATGCATCATAAGCAAACGTTGTAAAACCTCTAATATTGTTATGCAAATAATAGACAAGACAGTAAACTGCAGCAACATGTTCCCTACAGCTGTGCACTCTGTGGTGATATAAATAACGTGCCTGTAAATAGCATCATGCAATAGGTCAAGATTACCCAAGCCATGTTTGCAGTGTCTCCTGCTAAGAAAAGCTGCAGCACACAGTTTGTACTTTGTCAATCTCAAAGACCTGCTGTCTACATCTACCATGTAGCCCTGTGTAGTTAGAGAAGCCTTCAGTAGTACTTTGTGAAGTAGTCTGCTAGGATCCAACATGGTGAAGTGTCTAATAAAGATTAAAACAAAAGTCAGCGTACATCTTCGCATGATTAACCACTGCTACCGGGATGTAAAAGTAAGAGTTCTGAGCCTTGGGCCAAGAATCATGGGTAAAGCGATTGGTGCTTGTCCATTGTTTCCTGCATTACCTGATATCAGTCAGGGCGAAGGACAAGATCCCCAAGGAAGTGCAGCAGCTGCAGGTAAATCTTTTCTAGTAAAATGTCTCTGTTGGGATTGTTAGCTAACAAAGCGGACATAAAAATTACAGTACCTCATCAGGAGTATGTGTATATTGTGTGCGATACTTAAAAAACTGCAGCTCATTTCTGATGGTAAATAGAGAAGTCATTTGAAGAGCCATTGCACTCACAAATGTGTACATCTGTATACATGCATGTGAGTGTGTGTGTGTGTGTGTGTGTGTGTGTGTGTGTGTGTGTGTGTGTGTGTGTGTGTGTGTGTGTGTGTGTGTGTGTCTAATTCTAAATGTGATACAGAGGACCTACACAAATTCAAGCCATTAGCTTGCTTCTTAACTATGCCCAGGCCTATTTCTAAAGCAATATCATGCATTATAAAATAGTGCATTCTGAATATTCCTAAATGTGATAATGAATTTATGCAAAGTGTTTTTGGTTATCGGTTACTAATGAAAATACAGTATCTGTAGAAACACAAAGTTTAAGGATTGTTTTCGTACTGTCATGCCCAAACCTCACACAAATCACAACAGAACTATCTTCATTCTAGAACAAACCTGCTCAAAAATTAGTAATGTACTGAATGGTTAACCTTT
Organism: Protopterus annectens; assembly: GCF_019279795.1. Lineage (NCBI taxonomy): Eukaryota > Metazoa > Chordata > Ceratodontiformes > Protopteridae > Protopterus > Protopterus annectens. Next base: position 1,136,078,555 of record NC_056739.1, read on the forward strand.
ATCAACTCAAGAACAACACATAACATGCGTTTGTAATATCTGTTTCTGTGAAAGAGAAAGTTATAAATCATTCATAAAAGATATAGTATGAAAACAGATCCCTTTTAAATTTGAAACAAATCATGTGGTCGCATAAATTTCAAGTGCCCAGATTTTCACAGAAGGTCCAGATTTTTCCCACATATTTTTGGTCTGCTCTTCTTAAATTTGTGTTTTTCTAACAAACTACAAAGGACTGAAGTCACCTGAGTTTCAGACTTCATATCCTTCAGAAAATACAAGCTGACACAAAACATGTTAATCGAAAAACATTCTAAGTTCAAAAGAGCAATATTTAAAATCTGTCCCTATTTTGGGTCTTTTGTCCTTCAATTATTTGAAGTTTGTCCAGATTTCATGTGTTAGGAAGTTGAGAGGTATGGATGACTGTGATATATACGTAGTCTAGGATAGTAGTGTAAATAAATTCCTGCTGTCATCTGGAATCCAGCAGTGTACTATATATATATATATTACTGCATTCTTGGTTTTAGTTTACAGTTAGCTAATGCAAAAAAAAGGCATGGAAAATGTTTTATTTCTGTGTGCTTCACTTTTTCATGATAATTGAATACAAGACAGATACGATGGTCTTGCTAACAAGAATTTGTGCAATAAATACATCCGCTTCCAAGTAACTTTCTGTGTAAAACAAAATGTGGAATACATATGCCCCCACCTAAAGAATAAGACATTGAGTAAAACATCATAATAATTACTTCCACGTCTTCTTGAACTGTAAGCACCAGAACTTCAAGAGAAAAAAATGTAACATTTTCTGACAGTAGGAAAAAACTGCAAACATTTTTTTTTCTTTTGGTTGATTCAAACTGATTTATAAACAAGTACCATGCATGTCACATTACTTTGACCAAAGATTGAAACACTTCATTCTATTTTTTTTTTATCCCATCTACTGATGACAAATATGACTTGGGTCTTCACATGTCATACCATATGCAGTCTCATTATTTGCGAATTACCTTGGGTATAATGCCCCTGGGTATAATGCTGCAGCCACTGATATAGTGCAATTAGTGAGACTAAAAGATGAAACAGTGATGCATGTTTTCCTAAAAGAAGAAGTACTGAGTATGGGTGTCGTATTAAGTACTACCAGCCAGCATTTTCTTTTTAAACTGATGCACCCCTCCCCCTGCCGGCTCCCTGCTGCCCTCTGAGTCCTGACTTCTATAATCACTCTATTGAGCCATTCATTCCTGAGGAGCAAAAGTCCTATTACTTATTTGTTCCCCTGGGATGAAAATTAACAAGACCAGAAGTGGGAGCACTCATCCTCATGCTAAGAATTCTGGCCCCTGCCTAACTCTCTTCTCTCAGTGGTTTGTGAGTTCTGCAATTGTTGTTCACAGGGGTTGGAGGCACGCTACCAGACATGCATTCACCCTACCAGTGTGGTGCATTGCTCTCCAGCATTGGATCTCAATAGGCCCACAGCTATGGCTGATGTATTTATAATCCTGTAGGTGTTACCAATACAGAAGAACAAAACCATTTCCATCATCCCAGGTTGGAGGGGGGGGTGTCAGACACCAATTCCTATCCACACCTGCCTGACCCCACCAGCACCTGTGCTGCTAATCACACACAGGTTGTCTGGGTCACACTCAGGCTTTATCATGCTACTCCATGGAGCCAGCTAAATAACAGATGACAAGTAACTACTTCACATATGCAAAGTAAATGCTGGCTACTTTCTTAAGGTAATTCTGCTACAGGGACCATTCCATAGAGTTTATGGCAAAGAGGTGCTGCAGGTACTTCATACACAACACCTGAACAGTTATGCAAAACCTTATTGTTGGAGTGTGCATGCGCGCACTTGTGTGTGTGTGTGTGTGTGTGTGTGTGTGTGTGTGTGTGTGTGTGTGTGTGTGTGTGTGTGTGTGTGTGTGTCTGTGTGTGTGTGCCAGTGTTTCTAATTTAGGGTTAGAGTTAGGATAACATAATAGTTTCATGGTGTGTATATGTGGTGGTGTGTCTGTGTGTGTGGGGTGAGGGGCATGTTCTAGTGTCCATACATGTGTGTAACGGTCTGTGTGCATATGTACGTGTGTGTGTGTGTGTGTGTGTGTGTGTGTGTGTGTGTGTGTGTGTGTGTGTGTGTGTGTGTGTGTGTGCCAGTGTTTCTAATTTAGGGTTAGAGTTAGGATAACATAATAGTTTCATGGTTTTATATATGTGGTGGTGTGTCTGTGTGTGTGGGGTGAGGGGCATGTTCTACTGTCCATATATGTGTGTAACAGTCTGTGTGCATATGTACATGTGTGCGTGTGTGTGTGTGTGTGTGTGTGTGTGTGTGTGTGTGTGTGTGT
>NC_056739.1:1136083429-1136105929 GCF_019279795.1 Protopterus annectens
GACAATAGAGCAGGATCCCAGCCCAGGCTTTCCACAGACATTGCATCTGTGGTTGCATTCAGACCTGTGAGATAAAATCTTTATGGCCTAAACCAAGTAATTTATTTTCAGGCTATTTTTCTTAAGGTTAGCTGGGCTGGGCATAACCCCTTCCCTTCTAGCATCCTATGTTAACATATATACATTTCATCAGTTACAACAATACAGTCTGACATGCATGTATACTTCTTTTCTGTCCAGCAAGACCCACTGTTGATGATTTTTTAACACAAGCAACTTTACAAATACATTTTTAATGCAAGCATCTGTACAAATCAGTTTGATATTTAAATAACATATAATTCTTTACAAAACTCCAGCTAGCTATGCTGGCATATGTTACACATGCACTGCCATACTCCCCTTGGCACAGCTGGCACTGCCTCACATCATTACTGTCACCATCACCCCTCCATTTTATCAGTGGGAGAAGCACATTAGAAAATTCATGTCATTCAGCTAAGTATTTGAAAAACATTGTTAAGTGAAAAGTTAATCAATGAGAACTAATCAATCCATCACTTACATAGATGGCAGTTAAGAATCTGGTATGCTAATATTAAAATAGATCCATGCCCACAGACTGAAAAAAAAAACATGTTTATTTCATCAAGTCTTGATATTTCATACATTTTAACACTACTTTTGGACTCTATATACTTATTTATATTTTTTAAATATAATTCCAGAGTTTGCCCACATCGGGTCTGACATCTTGAGTCCACCTCTAGGTATCCCACAATGCAGTGTTTGGCTTTAAAATACTACATCATAGCCCCTAGGCTCCTGTCAAAGCATTGACTTTACATGTGTTTTCACATATATTCTGCTTTCTTTTATTCAGTCAGGTTAAATTGCCATTTCTTGCTTTTCAATGACTACTTAAAAGACAAACGGGGATAATCACACAGAACAGAACAGACTTTTATTTGGAAGTGGGGTGGGGATGCTGAAATTATGAGATCTACTACAGTATCATTTATTCATTAAATGAGTGAATGACATTGGTGAATGCAAATCTTTCTTCAAAAGGAATAAACGATTTTATATGAAAACCAACAACTCTCAAACATAATAAGATCACAGACTTTAAATTCTAAACTGAACTAGTATAAAATTACTTTATTATATTAATAACTGATAAGCAGTCTATAAGTCAAAAAACATTGCCTCTATTAGCACAGTCTTTCATTAAAATCCAGTAGAAATATGTCTACTAGAAATAACAAGTATAAAAATGAACCAGCTTCCTTACACAAAATATACACACTTACATGCATACCGATGGTACAGCGGTAGCATTGTTACCTCACAGCAAGAGGTTCTCCTGTTCGATTCTTGGCTGGAGTGTCTTCTGTGTGGAGTCTGCATGTCCTCCCCATGGTCGAATGGCCTCCAAAAGACATGCGTGAATGGGCGTGCCTTCACTGAAGGTTGGGTGCTAGGCTGGCAACTTGGCACCATAAAAATCTACTGCCAGTCATTAGCGGACCGGAGTTCCGCTGTGGTGACCCCTAACCGGGAAAAGACAAACAACATGCATACAAATATATAACTTGTATGTATGAAACCTTCTATACATCTTAACAACTGAGGCATGTTCTTATAAAATAATTAGCCATCCCTATGTATCCTAGTATTCTGGATTAAATAAATACAAGCTTCCAACCATTACTCATGTAATTGCTGAGCAGTACAATACAAATAAATAAATAAATAAAAGGCTCTCTGGTAAACTCAGCAAAAGAATAAAACACATTTATATTATTTATTCAGTCATTCAGTCACTCACTGATTCGTTTATTTACTTACCCTTTGTTGACCATGTTAGTTTCACAAGGCTAGTGGCCTCTTTTCAGGGGAGACCTGAAGTGATATTTATGTGGGGAAAGATAAATTTTGACCAGAGTACAATGGGAATTCACCTACTCATTTCAATGAATGTGAATATTTTTACATCCACCTGAACAAGTTACCAACAACTCTGACAGATGAGGCCTTGGGGTTCAATTATATACAACAGCATATTTAAGAATTATAGCATCACCACACTTAGTGTATTTCCCCATTATAAAGTTTACAGCCAACACATGCACTCCTCAGTGCATTCATCCACTGCTGGGAACAGGCACCCTAAAAAAAATCTACATTTCACCCACTGACTTCCTTCATTCTCCACTCATATCATCTTCTTCCACACATAAGCATCCAAAGCAGTCATCAGGTAATACTCAAAAAGCAGGTATGCAGGTATGAGCATATATTTGGTGAAAAGCAAACATATAGTGATTACTATGCATGACTTCCACCTGAGCATACATGCTTCAAGGTATATAACTAGATACTAAACCAGGAGAAAGGTCTCATGCAATCTGACCTCCATAATGCTGGGTGTACACTGGGTGTACACTGGGTGTACACTGACAGAAAGGTCTTATGCAATCTGACCTCCATAATGCTGGGTGTACACTGGGTGTACACTGACATGTACATACTCTCTCCTACCTTATTTAAATTCACAAATGAAGGTAAGAATCTTCTCTAAGCAGTTACACAACAACACTTAATCTTAAATTTAAAGCTGTTATGAAATATATACTTCTGACTACATATACTTTAAAAAACACTCAAAGAAAATAAAGCACACATGTTCCAATGTTGCAGAAAACCAAGTGATCTAAGGTGTTAGTCTCCCCTACCAATGCAGCTGCCCACTGACTTGCAGGAATAAACAAGAGAGCATTCTATTCCTCTAATTAGCATAATAAATGACATAGGAATTATACATAGATCTCCACTGCTATGTGTTCCAGCTTATACAACGTCAAGTATGTGAGAATTATATTTATTACATTAAACTGTGATGTCACCAAAAGTGGATCTTTCCTGTCTCTGTGAGGCTTGTGACACCAGCTAACCAGATGAAATATAACAAAATCGCTAGAGAGAGCTGTAGACTACAGAATGTGTGGACGACTCATACTGGGAAAACAACTAAAACGTTTCCTGTTAACTGCCTAAGACACCCAAGTGTACATTTATCTGTTAATATTAACTAAAAATGAAACAATTGCAGGACAGAAACAAGAAACTGGATTGAAAATATATAGTCATTGATCCATTTGTATATAATTAATGTTCACATGCTGATGCAAGAAACAGATTTAAAATGAACAGTCAAGTCATCTGTACAAAACAATACATTGACAAACATTCGAAAACTAAAAGTAAGTTAGGAAATAAAATTATACAAAATAATTATATGGCATGTCTTTCCTTTTTCCTTATTGAAGGACAAATGTAAATTTATTTATAAAACATTCTTCATTGCTTTGTATATTTTAACCTAAAAAAATAAAGGAATATTATGAAAATAAAATATTTCTCTAATTCACTAATAAAAACAAAAGTAAACATAGCATACATCTTTGTTAAAGTATTTTTACTCTGTCACACCCTTCATAAATGTAAGCTTGTTTCTCTTAAAATACAAAATCACTTCTTAATTACATTACTTTCCATTTTTCGATGCTACTACAGTTTTCCAATCATCTTTTTTGAAAACAGATTTCCAGTTATCCTTCTCAAATTTCTCTTTTTTGGGGGGGGGGGGGGTTATAACTATAGTCCATAGCTTCACTGTTTGTTAGTAATGTATTATTTCAAAAAAATGAAATTACCTCATTGAATGAATTAAGTGTTGTTTCACCACTAATAAAAAACATTTTTAATTTACATAACTATAAATCTGAGCTTTGATATTATTTTGGCTTAAAACTATAAGTGGCCAGCAAGCTTTTCTTCTTTTCGACAGTGTTCGTAAGCAGAATCTTTCCAAATCTGACATGTGGACTTGACCAGATAAAGCTTCTCAAAACATTTGAATGAATTCCATAGTATTTATACATAACATCTTAAATAACTATGCACACTATTTACATTAGCCTGACATTATAACATATCTTAATGTATATAGTTACTTTATAAGTATGTTCAATCCATTATCAGAGTATCTGATCAATTATTGTATAGTGTCAATCAATGATAAGACTTTTCCCCAAGGGTCGCCAGGTAAATCTTAAACACTAGTTATTTGTCCACCTATAAGATATGCTTCACTATAATTGATCTTGGAGGAGAATCTGGCTTTGAAGATGGTTTCATCAAAGGCCCGAAAGCTTCGTCAACGCCAAAGGAAAGTGCTTGTAGTTTTAGTACTCATTCAAGTTAAGTGGTTAAAACTATCAGCTCCTTCCATTCCTTCAGGCACTCCATAAATTCGTAAGTTATTTATTTTTATTTTTTTATCCAAGTTATCAAGTTCATTTTCAACCATGTATTCTGGTTTAAAGTTAACTCTGTCTGATTTTCTTCTTCCTTAAGACTACAACAAATGTCTATGTATTTAATTGATTTCCATGCAGTTGAATCAGGAATCTTAACAACTCAGTCTGTTTAGAGCAGCTTTCTTGTAGAAATTTAATTTCAAAGTGAAACTGATCCATTTTATGAGAAGCATCCTAAATAGAGGACAACAGATTTTATAAATCGTTCCTCAAAAAGAACAATCCAACTAAGGAAACGTAGAAGTTATTTGCATCCATAAATCTAGTCTTAAACAGAATAGGAAGGTCCTACCTCAGCTAAAAATACATCTTCATCAATATTTCTAATACTTATATCAAACAGAGTCCAACTTATCTTATGAAAATATATGCAAATAGAAATGTAAGTACTTACCTGTCAATACAAATCTGAGCAGCATCACACTGGAACTGTCACTTGTCAGCCATCTTGAATTCTTTCCCTATTCAACTGTTTAGTGAATAAGACATAAGTCAGTACTGTTCCTGTTTATATCAAATCATAAATTATTTGCTTAATGTTAAGCAAATAAATAAAATCTGATTTGATTTTAGTTGACTACCATAAATTTACTCCACCCCAATACTACCAGTGGGAGAATGTTAAATGCCATTCACCTTTTTGTATTCTTATTATTAATACTGCAACATATGATCCATGAGTATTCAGTTCCCTTAAAGACTGTAGAATCTGTTGCATATGCCTCCTCTGCTATCGTGGGGATCTCTACAGTACTGCACTATCATTCATTCATTCATTCTTCATTTATCTGTTTAATCCAGTTAAGGTTTGCATGAGAACTGGAGTCTGTCCCATTACTCAATGCATATAAAGCAGCAAAACTTATCATGGATGGAGTGGCATTCCATCACAGACTATACTCCTTCTAATACAGATTTTGAGAACTTTTTTTTTTTCAGGTAACCACTTCACCAGTATGCCAACCACATCAATGACATTTTCCAGAAACTCTTTATGACCTTTCAACAAACATAAATGCTCTGTTTAACTCATTGCACAGAAACCAGTATACCGCAGCAATGGCATCGCAATAACACATTCAGATGCACCATCAGTTTAGAAGACATTAGGAGTGAATGTGACATTGAAATGATAATTTTGTGGTGGCAGTGCTATCTGTGCTACTTTTATTAAACAGGTCCTTTATGTTGTTAGTTAGAAGGGAAAATGCAGAGAGTGATTTGGGATGCTGGCTAATGGACAAGTGAAGTGGGGTATGGGATGCTCCTGACATTACATTTCCATACTGTATTATGTTAGATGTTTTTGAAATGGAAATACGTAGCCGGACTTCACATCTCTACATTCCCTTACTTTGCGTCTTTGAAAATTTAATGTTTTGGGATTAGGAACTTGAAATGTACAATATGAAAAAAAAACAGTAAAATCACATACATATATCTAAATGTATAGATGGTGCATGGAGTGCTGTGATTACTCACTGAAATAGGGAAAAGATAAATTTGTACACCCCTAGTGAGACAGCCAGTCTTAACAGTGATTAGCAAAAGCTCGTTAAGCACCGCTAAGCATTGTTAAGATCAGGTTTTATGGGACAAATAGCGGACAGTGCTGATTGGTAATCAACAGCAGCAGAAGGAAAAGCAGTTTTTAAAAGCTTTTAGAGCTTCACTCTACCACACATGTAAGCAGAGTCTGAGCCAAATGAAGTGTCTAACAGCTTTTAAAACTATTTGTTCTACAGAGGGAGGGACACTTTGTTTTTGCCTGTGTTTGTTTAACAGCACTAAGTGCCTAACCTGCTTTCAAAAACTTTGAAAGCCAAAAAAAAAAAAAAACACTTCATAATCCTTTACTGTTTTTTCCTGTAACTGGTAGCCCATGGAGTAGATAAAGCTCCATGATCGTAACAAGATTCACCTCTCAGGCTTCATTCTTGAGGTTAATTTCTTGGCATCCATATCTCAAACACATAAGCTGATTGTGTGTGTGTGTGTGTGTGTGTGTGTGTGTGTGTGTGTGTGTGTGTGTGTGTGTGTGTGTGTGTGTGTGTGAGTGTGTGTGCATCTGCATAAGCTGATGCATCCTGCCTAAAAGCCTTTCTCCGTCACTGGCACACAAAAATGCTCTACACATGGCGCTTCATTTTTACTGCTGTTATTCAACGAAAACAGACAGAGCTTGTACTGCTTTGCAAAGTCTGTGACTTGTTGCTTAATACACAACATGAAAACAACTTGACTACTAGTTTTGCTTTCCTATTCATTTCTGCTTATAAGGAACTCAGCCCCCACAATGGCAGCCCTCACAGAATATATACATACTTGCAGATATGCACACAGATACACACATGCATCCTTTGAGAAAGTGTGCTTAGACATCCACAAAACACCAAGTGCATGCTTTGTTTCCTCTGACTTTGCTATAGGGGCACAGGATGTCAGACCTGTTCTTAATTGCACTGAGTGGTTTGGTTACGATACTGTTGAAACAAGAGCAAATTATATTCCTTTTAATTATATTTCCACTACTGAAGTCTTTTTCTATGTCCATGGTCACAGCTGTTAAAGTTATACCCCAGGACAGGACAGGACCAAGATAACCAGTACAAATGTTAAGGAAGAGAACACGCTTTAATTCAGGAAAAGACGAGTCTACTGGTGTTATTGATTGGGTCCCTCCCCTCCACCAGACACTGTTGTGTCTACTGTAGCGGCCAACAATCTTGTAAATCAATCTGTTTTCTCCAGCATTGCAAATTGAATTATTTACTGCTTAATAATGTATGCAGCTTTCTGCTATATTCCTAGCATCCTAATAAAGAAATTCTGCCACTTTTACTCTGATAGTGAGAACCAGTCTGCAAGCTTGCTTAATATTACAAAGCCCAAATGGCAAAATATTTGACCCAACTTCATTTGTAGTCCTGATTTATTATGCAAATCCATAACAAATTAAAAAAGGGATCAGAAGGAGTAGCAGAGGAATTCAGTAGATATACAATAGAGGTTTGTAGTACGTGTCTTGTCAGTAATGCTGTTAAGACTTGTGTGTCGTCAAGTCATTGACTACATTGAATATTATAAGGCAGCCTTAAAATAACTGTACCTTGTTATACATACTTTACTTCATTTTATGTATTAATTATACTTATTCTGCATTGCAGAAGGAAATGGATGACTACCTGTTATTGTTAAAATACTTAAAAATGTGTTATCACAAGTTTTGCAGTATACAGGTTTTGTGCCACAGAACATCGCTCATAAAACAGAAAAGTTACTTTGTTATATGTTAGTTCTAAGGAGCACTATTTGTTTCCGATTAGTGTGCATAGAACTACCAGTTAGTGACAGATCCAGTATTTGTCACATTAGCTTTAGATAAATATCATGCAACACTCACTGCATTGTATTCTATAGTAGGTTACAGTCAAAGCAGCAGGTCTAAAACCACAGTACCATGCTTTGCTGCAGAAGCCAATTCCTTATCAATAAAGTTGGTCAGCGTCTCAGGTAATAATGTCATAGTAAATAGTCACCCTTTTACAATTCTTTTATTAGATGTTGACTTTGTAGCACAGAGGAATACAATTCTGACTGTTGTCCACATAACCCAGGAAGGAGCAGCAGAGCAGCAAGCCAACACGAACATGCCCTTCCTGGCAGAATGAAATGGTCTAATCTGCTGCAATACTGACACCTGCTGGAAAAAAAGATGTATAGCATGAGCATATGAGCCAAGGCCTGCACTTGGATCTGACAAAATGACTTTTGAGTTTTTTCTGACAAAGAAGTAACCTGGCAGGCAGCAGCACATTTCATACCTCTCAACTGTCCCTGATTTTCAGGGATGAACCTGATTTGGACTGAAATTTTAGCTCTCTCCCTCTTAATCCCTCCTAACACTGGTGCCTTTTGAACAAAAAAAGGTGAATTAGACTTCATAAATAATGACAATAGTTAAGAGTTACACACTTATTTTACTTCAGGAAATGCATATTAATTCACATCCTCTTATTCTATTAATGCCTCAAGTTAAATGAACTAATATTTTAAAAGTGTCCCTGATTGTCCCGGATTTTTTTCTGGATTTGTCCCTGATTCTGTTGAGATTTGTCCCTGAATGGCTGAGAGCTATGATTGATATAATTTTATTTTATTTATTTATTTATTTGCAGTTGTTTTACCAGGATAGTCCACTGGGCCAAAAAAGAACCCATTTTCAATGGAGTCCTGAGGAGAAAACCTCCAAATATAAGCAAAGATTACATTTGCGGTTTTAGGTTACATTAAGTACAAATATTACAGAATAGTAAAAAAAAAAAAAACAATTACATTAGAAAGAACATTGTACATATCAACTAAATAAAAAAGCATTGCATTTTAGAGAACATTGCACTTTAAAGGTATATTTTCTGAAGGAAATAATACACTTTATAGATTCTAAGTAGCTTGTTGCTCATGACTTACCACATGCTAGAGCAAGTTGTAAGAATTAGAGAATGAAGTGAAGTAGATGTTGCCAATGTAAAGAGGAGAAGGGATTATGTGGAGTGGGAGCAGGAGCATTCCCACAGGGATATTAGATGTGAGTGAGGTGATTTTTTGAATAAAGAGTGATTTGTGGTGATGCGGATGGATGGTGGTAGGGAGTTCCAGAGGTGTGCAAGGGCAAAGGATAGGAGATTTTTACCTGGGGGCCGAGTTGGTTTATACAATTCTATTAGGTTTTGGTTGTTAGATCTCAGTAATCTATCTGGGAGGTGCATTTTAAAGGTAGAGGAAAGGAAGGGACAGAAGGAGGGGTTGAAGATGAGTTTGTGAGCAAAAGTGAGTTGTGTGTAGGTGAGATGATTGGATAGTTCTAACATACGTAGTTTGTGGAGGGATACACAGTGGTGAGTGGAAGACTTATGGCTGGTGGCGAACTTGGTAATTTTGTTATGGCAAGAGGAGAGTCGTGTCTTAATAGAGGACTATAGGTTCGTTAGGAGTGGGGCACCATAGAGGAAAGAAGGGATGAGAAATGTGGTAGAGAGGGTAAATTCAGTGGAAGGGGTGAGGTAGTGACTTTGGCGGTAGAGCATGCCAAGTTTTTGGTGGGTTCTTTTAATATTTAGTTGTAGGTGGGAGTTGAATTTGAGTTGATTGTCAATGAGGACCCCTAGGAGTTTGGCCTCAGATACCAATTCGAGAGATGTGTTGTTGTGGCAGGAGATGGAGAATGTGCTAATATTGATGGAGGTGGCTTTAGAGGGGGTAAATACCATTAGTTTGGTTTCTGAGGCATTGAGTGCTAGGTGATTTTCTTTCATCCACTGTTCTGTGGTTGAGAATGTGTCTTAGGTAAGCTTTAGGAGTGTGGGGATGGAGGTGGCAGAACAAATTATAGTTGAATCGTCTGCATATTGGATAATATTTGTGTAAGGGATGGAGCAGTGGAAGTCGTTTATAAATATATTGAAGAGGAGGGAACCCAGGATGGATCCCTGGGGAACACCAGTAGGAGTGTTAATGAATGAGGAGGTGGCTTTGTTCCATTTTTTTCGGAATTAAATGATAATGTTAACAATATTAAATTTGATGGTTTACAATGTGGCACAGAGGTTAATTTCTTGGATATTCATCTATCTGGATTGAAAGAGGGCTCTATTGAAACTACAATTCATCGAAAATTTGAGGATGGCAACCAGTATTTATTTAGTACTAGTTACCATCCGGTTCATACTATTCAATCTTTACCTTATGGGGAGATGATTCGATTGTCTAGGCTTTGTAATAACAAGTTAGATTTACAAAAGCAAATTGGTCAAACTTTATTTATGTTCTTACAGAGAGGATATAGCAAGAACTTAATTCATGGGTCTATTGATAAATGAATACAGCATAATCTTAATAAATATAATATTAATAGTAGAAAAAGACACATTAGTGTTAGCAATATTAACTCTCCGGTTGAGAAAGATAAAATGTTTTTTGTGACTACGTACAACATTTTAAGCACCAGGATTTGGGAACTAATAAAGTATTATTGGAAATTTTTACATAAAGATGAATTGCTACATAGGATTATTTCTGACTTACCCTATATGGCTTATAAGAGAGGACAGAATTTGGGGGATAAATTGGTTAAAGCTTATTTTATTGCACCAGTATTTAGTCCTTCTATTTCCCTAGTATCTTTGGGTACTATACCCTGTAATAATTGTAATATATGTTCTCATATTAAATTGAGTTTCTCTAGGATTAATGGGAAAATATTTAGACCACACAATCACTTTATGTGTGACACGGCAGGCATAATTTATTGCTTGAGATGTCCCTGCAACCTTTTCTATATTGGGGAAACTAAGAGGAAATTTAGAATTAGGTTGCAGGAACACATTACAGATATTAAGAAAGGGAGACTGAAAAGCCCTATAGCATCCCATTTTGGGGAAAAACATAATGATGCTAATTTATTACAAGCTACAATTCTGGAAGAAGTGTTCATTAGGAAGGGGGATGAAATATTAATTAAAAATGTTTTATTGTATAAAGAAACTGTATTTATATTGAAGTTTGATACACTAACACCAAGAGGCTTGAATAGAGAAGTTAACTGGAGAAGTTTGCTTTAAAATTTTAAGTATCTGTTTAATTGATTGATTAATTAATTAAATGACTATTGGTGATGTATAAATAGGGGAACGTGTTTTTTGTAATTTTGTACTCTTTGAAGGCTGTTGTGGCCGAGCCGCTAAGACAAGTAATACATTTTACTGTGGAACTGAATCTACTGTCGTTTCTTGGCTTTGATTCATTTTACTGCTTGTTGTCTGTTGGAGAGGTAGTTGTTGAATCAGTTTATAGAGGAGGGGGATAGGTTTAGTTTAGAGAGTTTAGCAAGAAGAAGACTGTGAAAGATGGTGATGAAGGCTTTAGAGAGGTCAAGTAGGAGGGTAGATACAATGCTGCCAGAGTCCCATGCTTTATTTACAATTTCAAGGAAGGAAAGCAGGGTGGTCGTTGTGCTGTGTCTGGGTCTAAATCCATGTTGTGTGGGAGTTAGTAGGTGATTGTCAATAAGATAGGGTAGGAGTTGTAGATGGATGCACTTTTCTAGAATTTTGGAGATGGAGATAGGATGGCGATAGGATGGAAATATGAGATATTGTTATTGTTGCCTCCTTTATGTAAGAGTATGATAAAAGCCTTTTTCCAAATCTGGGGTACAAGACCTTCTTGGATAGAGTGATTGACTAGAATACTGATGGGGAAGGCAATGGCTTCTGTGGCTATGCTTAGAAAGTATGAGGGAATGTTATCAGATGCATTTGAACATGGTTTCAGTTTCTGGAGGAGATATTTATGGTAGATGTGGGTATGGGGTTTACTGAGAAAGGTAGGGGCTGAGAAGAGAGGGTGTCAGAGAGTGGGGATGATGGGGAAGATGTGAAAGGAGATGTAGAAGTGGAGGGTGAAGTATTGTTAGAGAAGGGTGGAGGAGAAGTGGAGGGTGTAGTGTTTGTGAAGGATGAGATTAGTCTGGAAATGGAGTCTATGAAAAAGGAGTTAAATTGTGTAGCCATATCTATGTCTAGTGCATTAGGGTCAGGGCTGGGGTTTTCTATTTTGCCGGGATTAAGGAGGGTGGAGATACCTTTCCAAAATTTTTGTGGGTTTGTTTTATGGTTGTTTTGGAGCAAGGAGAAATAATTCTGTCGGTCTGCAGTGATAAGCTTTTTGACTTTGTTACGGAGTGTTTTGTATTCATTAAGTGTGGAGGGAGACTTGTTTTTCTGGTGATGTGCCCATACTTTATCTCTAAGGTACATGATAGCTAGTGGGTTTTTGGTTAGCCAGGGGGCAGTTTTGATTTTTATTCTTTTTGATTTTATGGGGGCATGGCAATCTAAGGGGTTTAAGAAAGTTAAGTTGAAGTAGGCAACTGCATTTTCCAGGGGTAGAGTTTTTAGAGGGTTTCAGTTTATTAATTTTAGGGAGTTAGAAAAGATATCTGGGTTAAATTTTTTTAGGTTGTGAGTAGTGATGTAGTTGTGAGTTAGATGTAAGGGTGAAGGAAGTCAGTGTGTGAAAGTAGGGAGGTTGTCACTGTGGAAATCAGGAAGGGTGCCACTTTTAGAGAAATTTTGAGGGTGGGAAACTAAGATCTAGTCTAGGGTGCTGCCACTGGAGAAGTTTTTTTGAGGGCCTAGTTACGAAGTTGATTAGCTGAAAGAAATTATAGAGGTTTATATTTAGTGGATTTGTGGGAGACTGAATGGAGGACCAATTAATATTCATGTCTCCCAAAATTATTGTTTCATTGTTAATGTTGGTTGAAAGCCATGAGAGGATGTCTTTGAGTATTGAAATATTGCCACCAGGAGGGGTGTAAAGAGAGGCTAATACATATGTATTTGTATTTATTTACTTGAAGTAATGATAGGAGTAATTCAGCATTCGTGAAATGGGGAGTGGGTTTGTTATAGGGAGTAACTGACAAGGAGGATGAGTATAGGAGAGCTACTCCTCCCCCTTTTTTGTGGGTTCTATCTTTTCTGATGATGGAATAGTTGAGTGGTGCTATTTCAGAGTCTTTTATGTGAGGTTTTAACCAAGTTTCAGAGATGGACAAAATGTCAGGTTTATTGTGTACAAGCCAGGCATGTAGGTTGGGGATTTTGTTGGCTATGCTCTGGGCATTTAGAGAAGCTAGTAGGATGGATTTAGGTGTAGAGGGGGAGGTGTGGGGGCCTGGGTTGAGGTGTATATTTCCAGATAGCAGGATGGTAGTTAGATTCATAGATTCATAGATTAGTACTAAGCTAACTGCCCTTGTGAGCCATTGTAAGCCTAGCCAATTATCCCTTGTGAGACTCAAACCCTGCAACCTTGTGTTTGTAAGGCAAACACCTTAACCATTAGGCCACCCTCCCCCTAGATGTTGGATTAAGCTGGAGAGGTATTTGGACTGCTTAGAATCTAGTTTGAGCTTTGTTAGAATTGTGAGGGTTTTGATGGTTAGAGAGGGTAGATTGGTTGTGTTGAGTAATACGTTTATAGGGAAAAAGTAGAAAATTATTTATGGGATATAGGCTGGGGGATATAGGGATAAGTAAGTCTGAGAGTAGTGGGGTAAGTTGGTTGGTTGTGTGAAAAGATGGTGAGTGGGTAGTGGAAATGGGCTGGGTAAGATAGTGGATATAGGATAAGTTGAGATGTAATAGTAGTTGAATAGAAAAGGATATAGGTATTGAAGGCATGACTGACTGGAACCGCTAAGAGTGGGTGTATGGCAGCAGGTTGAACAGTAGAATTTTTGGAGAGATGGGAGAGGTGAGTGATAATTGGTAGGAGAGGAAGTAGGTGTGGCTATGTGGGTATAAATGTAGAGGTGGTAGGGGCATGTGGGATATGGGGGCAGGGAGGGGAGCGAAGCAGGCAGAAACACCCCCAGTCGAGGTGAGCAGGGAAAAAGTATCAGTTGGAGGAGGCAAGAACTGCAGTCAGTAACTGAACAGCAGGCACCTAGAGAAAAACAAACAGTAATCCTGTTCAAAAGAGGAGGAGCTTATAGAGGAGAAAGTTATAAGGGCAGACTAATTCAGCAAGAAAGTTAGTAGTTAATTCAAGAGAGAAGGGATGAGGGATGAAACACAGTCCTAGATTAGGGTGCCACCTTGTGGGCAAAATGAATTTTACAGCAAAAAATTGGTGAGATACAGATAGCTAGGAGGGGTGGCTCAGGTCATAGATACAAGGAGAGAAGACTTATTTCCAGTGGGGAAAAAAGAGGGGTATGGCTGCTGGGTAACCTAGCTCAATATCGTACTTCATACAGACAGTACTTTGTGTAGAAAAACAATACAGCTTCACAATTAGGTCTAGGGTAAACGTACTTCCTTGTATCCTTTAGCAACAGGGAGTTTAAAATTAGGACTGCTAGTTTCCTTTAGGATCAAGATGAGCTGTCTGGAATTATCTGAAAGGGATCTTAATAGACCAGGCAGGTAGGTAGGTTCTCCCGTCTTAATGCAGGATAGAAGGTTGAGAGCTAAGTAGGATAAGAGAAATATAATATAATATAAAATAATATAATATAATATAACATAATGTCATCACAAGACGTAACCTTCCAAAAATAAAACATAAAAAAGGGAATAGAGGAAAGCTGGGCCATCCATCTTATTTAGTGATGGCTATCAGTCTTCAGTTTCTAATGCTATCAGACAAGATACCTGCTTATATCATGCATAACCTGAACTCAGTGCAAAGCCATTAATGTATTTCACCTTGATAAGCTGGGTCCGCCAACATGGATGCATTGGGGTGAGACAGTTTTGGAAAGCATACAGAGTAAGCCCCAAGAGGCCTGACTGGACACTGAAGACAATAAAGTGGTGAAAAGTAGTTAATAGACTTGAAGGTTGTCTAGAATAGAAGAGGCAGCAAAAAATAAGCACAACAAATGTATAATGTTAATAACTGATTTACTGTATATTTTTTAAAAATTATCTGTTTAATAGCATTTATGAAATGAGTCCATAAACCTGAATTACAACACAGTTAGTAATTTTATAAGTAATTGTTTTGTCTCTCTGACTCTCTCCTGTTTGCAACAAACTTATATTCCCACATTTTTATATATAGCCAAATAACACTTTAATAGGCATGTTTGAAGGCTCAGATGTTTTCTTTATAAACCTACCAATGCCTTCTCATTGTGACTTATCACCTTGTGCATGTTTGCATGTTTGCATGCATGCCACACTGTTGCATACTGAGCATGCCCAAGGCCCTTTTGCTGGAAGTTTGTCTCCTGAAAGAAGCACTGTAGGGACAGGAAATGATGGAAGTGCTGAAAACATCTCTGCATTTACACATATCAAACAGATGGCAGGAAAAATGCCAGTTTGAGAGGGAATGTGTGCGTGTCAGGAAATAAATAGGGAGACAGTGGTTAGGTCTGCAACAGGACTGAAAGAAGACAAGTAAGCTTCATAACTTCCCCCAAGATTTCTCAAATGGTTGACAGTACTCACTTGCAAAGCTGTCGGTTTGTTATTGAAACTGTTAGACTTGCCCAAGAGCTTGGAAAAGACAGCAAAAATGCCACAGAATGAAGGTGTTGGGGCAGGGCATAGGCAATGAACAAACTGAGAATCTATAGGCCAGACAGACTCATTTCTGTAGTACAGAAAATAAATAGAAAGGTACAGAGGAGGTAGGTTAATGACCTGTGTAAAGGACAGTTATCTGAAAGACCAAAACCAAAATGGATTTATGACCAAGTGATCACATCAAATAAAAATTTCAGTATTATGACCGGATAGCCAGACAAATTGATATAAGAAAGCCAGTGCAAATGATGCCTCTGGATTTTGCCAAGGTTTTTGTCTAAATCCTGCAATAGAGTTTATCAAAAAAAGCAAAGAATGTGAGAACAGGATATGGGGTGGTAGGTTGGATGTAAATATTGGTTAGCAGGAAGAAGACAGAAGATGATAGTAAGAGCGTGATATCAAATGAAAACGTCACCAGTGCAGTTCCACAAGGTTCAGTATTCATTCAGATTTGTGTTATTTAATGTATTTGTGTCAGTTACCACAGAAGGAAAATGGAGTAGTTAGCTCTATTTGAAAAACGCAAACATCAACCCAACACTTAAAGATGGGGGGGGGGGGCTAATCTTAGAATAGACTTGAAGAGACAAGGTGAATGCATGGAGAAATCAGTTAAGTTTCAAAATAAATACCTGTATTGTTCTAGAGTTTGGATAGAATAACCCAGTAGAGAATATCAATTAGAAAAAAATTAAGTAATGGAAGTGTGAAAGAAGAAGGATATTGGGTGTTAGTTATGTACAGAAGAAACCATGAGGACTGGTTACTAAAGCTAACAGGATGCTATGCTGCATTACAAGAAAAACAGACTAAAAGAAGGAGAGTCTATACTGACTGCTTTACAGGCCTCACTGAGACCTCAGATGGATTGCTGTATACATATCTGGAGGCTATATATAGCGAAAAGAGACAGAGATGATACAGCTGGTGCAAAGAAAAGCAACCAAAATGATAAAAGGGCTAGAGAAACTATGTTTCAGGGACTGAATTACAGTGTTTGAAATTCAGAGACTGGAAGAAAGAAAAGGAACATATTGTGGATGCACTGAATGATAAGGAGCGATGGGAGATGGACTTTAATGAAAGCACAAGGAACAAGGAAAAGGTATAACTGTGACCAGCTTTTAGTCATATATGAGAATGCTGTAATTCATAAAAAGGGTGGCAGACAAATGGACTGAGCTATCAAATAGGGTGACAGAGTGCAAAACTATGGAGAGATTCTAAGGGGTATAAAAGTAATGGAAGGAGGAGAGAAGGCAAAGGGGACAGCTACAAAGCTCTAGCTGCATGAAATTGTCAGAACACAATAGGCAGGTTTCCTTCTATCAACACAATCATGCATCAACACCGTTCTTCTTCTTCCTGTTTTGAGAATTCCAAAGAAAGCTGCACTAAGCCATCAGGTAGACATCGCTTGGCTGACCACTGTAGCCAAAAGTGACCACTTCCACTTTCCACAAAGGATCGTGTGTGTGACAGTATGAAAGGGATCTGCTTATACTTCTAGCTTCCATTGAGCCTGGGATGTACACTTTTTTATCTGGTGTGTATGCATCGTCATGCTTAGTCAAAGTTAGTCAGCTTTGGGGTAGTGAAAAAAAAAGAAACATATGTTACCGGTCATTGCAGCTGTAATTAACCTCTCATTCCTGTAAATCCAAAGATATGTAATGGCATGAACAGAACATACATTCACATCCATGTACATACCACTACTAGATATACCATCCTTCAGACACTGCAAATGTGTCCAGCCTGCACCACAGAGGGGTTATGCCTCACATTAAAAACAGCAGTGTTTCAGAGACATAGTCCTCATTGTCTCAGTCATCTCTCAAGCGTCCAGAGCTCATTCCTGAACCTTGGTCAGTGGCATCACAAATGCATGCTCTACAGCTTCACTGAAAGTCTTACTTTACTTTCCAGGCACCTCCCATGTACAGTATAATAAATATTGTTCACTGCTTGCTGTTATTGCATGCTTGGCAATAATTGCCAACAGATTAACTTTTTCCAGTATATTTGGCACCTCCAATTTTGGCCTTAAAATGGTTGCATCAATCTGTTTCCTTTATGTTTTATCCATAGCATAAAAACAAAGGAAACACGTGCTAGCTGATTGTGACGCAACATCAACAGCAGCGCAAAACACACTGCACTGATGTAATGAATATGCATAAGTGCACTTCAACATACGCATGCACAGCACATCGGTAAAGTTCCTACTGAGTCCTTTTACAGCAATAGAACTTCTGCAGCATGAAATCTTGTTATACAATGAACCTGTTTAAAATTTTTGTAAACTAGTTTGGTGTATAATGCTGATAATTAGTGCTGAGAACATTGGTCATGATGATTCACACACTCCCTTTGCTGTTTACCCATGCGGGCTTCAGTGCTGGCCATGTGTTAACTGGAATGATGACCACTGGCCCCAGCAATGATTATCATTATACTAATTCTTTAAAAATTAATGTTGAATTCTGCCCATTCGTTTTCATAATTTTTATTTCGTTCATGTCACCTGTGCTGCATAGTATTTCATAGATATAGCATGATGCTGTCTTAGTTCACTAGTATTTCTTCTGTTAATATAGACAATGTGTAATAAACAGTGTCTTACATAAACTTTTATCCCATCTCCATACGTTATTCAAGAAAACTCCAAAAGATGCAAGAGTTAAAGGGGCCAAAGACCTTCAACATAACATCATCAAAGCATACCGGGACCTAACAGACCAAGAAAGGAGAAACAGAAGAAACACGCAGTTGCAAACTCAAGATACACCTTAAGAGTGCTGTTATATTTAAAGTGCAGTTGTCTGTATCTGAGTGGAAATAAAGCTACTTGTATCTGAAATTTTCACAAGTATTCTTTGCTTAGGTGTTCTTGCAGTGTGCTATTTAATTTTAGAGGCTACTTTTATTATCTTTTAACATCAGATGAAGGTAGAGCTGTCTACAAAATAAAAAAAAATAAGCTATGCCTAGAGGTCTTTGGAAAAATAATTTTTGGTCTACAATTTGGAGACTGGAAAGTGCTTAAAAATTTAGCTTCTGCTGTGTTTGCCAAGACTGTATATCCAAAAAAGACCTAGCAAACTGCTGTCTACACAAAATCTTAAAAAGACCACAAGGCCAAATAGATTGCAGTGTCTGCTTGGCAGAAACAGTTTGAGAAAACTTCATGAAAAGGACATTATATCTGACTTCTGACTAGTTTTTCATGTGTCCAAATGTTAACTTGTTAGGTGAGTCTTACTTTCATTGGGGAATACAAAATCCTCAGTACCTTCACAATTTAAATACCAAGGAGTGAAAATTATTAATAACCAACTTTTTCTGAGTCAGAAAGACACAGTTTTGGGCATGATATTCTGGATTTTTTCTACAGCAAACCAAAAGATAATTCAAGAGATATAAAATGCTTTTACCGTTAAAGAAAACAGGATGAATGACATATGCATTTAGGACAGTAGCTTAAATAGAGGTACGAACAACTACACTGCAGTTATACAAAGATCCTACAGAGCAGATCTACAGCATCTATGCATGAATATAACAGACAGGTACCATAAACCAGATAAGAATGAGAATTATCAACAGGTCTTTTTAGAACATTTGCCTAGAATTAGCGGGACTTGACATCTGAATGGGTATATTTGTATTAATACCAACAACTACAGTCTTTTTGAAATAAAAATAATGACAGAGGTAGAGGTTAGAAAGTAATACATGAAGTATTCTGGAAGTCATTGAAGCAGCAGTACAATTTATGGATAAACATAAATTATATAGCCAGAAGATCAGATATGTTTGGTAATATATTCATTGTAGTAGAGGTTTATAGACCCCAAAAACCTCTTATCATTTTGCTTTTGGATTCTTTATAATAACAAAACAGTGGATAATGTTATGGTTAGTGATATAAACTTACCTAAAGGGAACAATTATCCAGTTATGTGATTCAAATCAAGTCAGCTTGCCAGCTTTTATGAGTGGATTGCAGGATAATTCTAATTATTTCAGCACACAGAAAAGTCGAAACATTATTAGACATTGCCTTTTCAGTCCAAAGTCCTGATCTTCTAGCCTCCAAATACTACCGTCTCTGGCTAGTGACAGCCATAACTGTGTTTATCCAAATTTGTTAGATGGTAATAATGAGGAAAAGGCCATACCAAGCAAAGGCATAGATGAAAAAGGAGACATACTGGGTATTAGACAGAGGATGAGAGGCTGATGAAAAATCTGAAAAATGTAAATAAAAGGCCATACCAAGTAAAGGCATAGATGGAAAAGTAGACATATTGGGTATTAGACAGAGGATGAGAGGTTGATGAAAAATCTGAAAAATGTAAATAAAAGGCCATACCAAATAAAGGCATAGATGAAAAAGGAGACATATTGGGTATTAGACAGAGGATGAGAGGCTGATGAAAAATCTGAAAAATGTAAATAAAAGGCCATACCAAGTAAAGGCCTAGATGAAAAAGGAGACATACTGGGTATTAGACAGAGGATGAGAGGCTGATGAAAAATCTGAAAAATGTAAATGGTAAGCAGTTATGACTCATAAAATTATTGATGAAAACAGGTTAACTTAAGGTGCAGACTAGGTTTCATAATGAAAGCGCATATTCCTCAGAACATTTACAATAATCCTGGAAGATTTCTCAAAGGAAATAAAAGCACAAGATGAAGCAGATGATAAAAAGCAAAGCAGACTGTTTAAGTATGTGAAAGATGTACGAGCTGACAGCAAAAGTAGAGACAGTAATAAGTAGTATTTGTACATGTAAAGGAAGGCATTAATAAAGGAAAGAAAAGGTGTAGCATAGGATTTTGCTTGGTGCCCTAACAGGTCATCTTTACTCTTTTGATCGACTCACAGAACTCAGATGGCAAAGGAGGAAACGCACAGTCATGTGAACACTATTCACAAAAAAAAAAATTAACAAAAGAAGTTTTTTTGTATAGAGACAAGCTCTTCTGAACTCCCCAGCATGATGGCTGGACCCTATACCCCCAATACTTAAATATACCAACTCTGAGGTTGATCAATGTTGGGGAAATAGGGACTTGCCAATACACTGCAAACAGCACCTGGTAGTCGCACATTAGTGACTGTACAAAAGAGTGTTGATGACTAGTGTTTTGCACACAAACTTGCTGCCTTCTGTTTATATTAAAGATAATAAACTTAATTTTTTAAATAAACAAGATATTCCATGGTTGACATAAAGATAGGTGGATCACTGTTGTGAGAGAGGGAATGACACACTGGACAGGGTGCAAACTATAACAGCTTTTACTCATAATTTTTAGAGCAGAGCCATTACGTCTAGACCTGTACTGAAAGTTACCAAAGAGAGTCTGGAATGTATTTTGTTCCCTTACTAGACAAAAACTAGCAACATAGCAAACACTCATGGTATGGAAAGGGTCAGGCAAATGTCCATTTTAAAGGTGGTGGAAACAGCATAGGCCTGTTTTCTTAGGGACCTATTAAGGCTGTTTAAATTTCAGAAACTAATTTCCATTAAACTGTCTGGAAGGCTTGGGTTGCACTGTCT
This sequence comes from Protopterus annectens, assembly GCF_019279795.1. Taxonomy (NCBI): domain Eukaryota; kingdom Metazoa; phylum Chordata; order Ceratodontiformes; family Protopteridae; genus Protopterus; species Protopterus annectens. The sequence goes on from NC_056739.1 coordinate 1,136,104,502, forward strand.
TGATGCTGCCAGTATCCCTGTAATAAATGTGCCTCGACCAACCCCAGTCTGCACTTCTTCTTCTTCTGCAGCAGCACATCTAAGGTGACAGATAAAGAATTTATTTATTTATTTACTGCTGTACAGACATTTAATTACTGTAAATGTCCAACTGGGGATGAACCCATTTTCAGCAGAGTCCTGGGGAGGAAAACTCCAAAGTATTAGAAAACATTTTATGAATAATATTTTTACAATCTTTAAAAATAATACAAAAAAATGCAGTTTGAGTAATTATACCAAATTAGACATATTATGAAAACATTGGTTAAGAATACATACAAGTTCTATAGACGATTTAATAGTTACTGAAATTTTAGCCAGTTTATAGAGAAATTAAACATAACTTAGTATAATATAAACAATAATTGCAATACGAAGTGAGAGAAAAGCAGGCTTGTGGTATATTTTGAGAGAAAGCCAGGGGAGAGAAATTGATAGAAGTAAGGAAGTAAGTAAAGAAGGGAGACTAAGGAGATGTAAGGTATGAACAAGTATTTGTCCACATTTGGGGGATCTGGTTTATCCTGGTGTGGAGCAAGAACAGAGACAGCTTTTGGCTAGGAAGTTTTCAGAATGGTTTTGATGGATGAGAGGGAGGGTATTTACCTGATGGATAGAGATACGGAGTTCCAAGCCTTAGCAACATGTTGAGTATATACAATGCCCAGCAGATGTGAAAGGTTTGTGGACAGACAGCAGCTTTTGGTCACTGGATCATCATGGCTGACTGGAAACATAGTTGTGTAGAATGTTATTTAGTGCTAGACAAGTAGATGGATTCTGGATATTTTTTATAGGTGGTAAGAAGCTGTATATATGTTAATTGATGGTGTAGTTCAAACCAATTTAGGCTTTTTAGAGCTACAGTATACAGTGGTGGGTTCTGAAAGGTGTATTTGCTGCAAATTTAGCAACTTTGGTTTAGCGTTTTTCAAGTTGATTTTTGTGATGCCTGAAGGTTAGTAAGGACACAAGCACCATAAAGAAGTGTGGGGGGGGGGGATAAGTAATAGCAAGTGTAGCTTTAGCTGTGTCTGTGAGAAAGTTTTTGGCTCTGTAAAGTATCCCTAGTTTTTAATGAGTTTTTCTTATACAGTTTTGTATGTGCAGGTCAAATTTAAGATGATCATTCACTACCATGCCTGACAATTTGCTATGAGAAGTGATTTCAATGGTTGTATTAACAAGGGAGAGGACTTCAAATTTTGTTTTTTTATGGGAGAGAGATTTGGGGCAAACCATGTTTCAGTTGCTGTTAAAGCATCCTGAGTAATGTTTTGGAGGTGGGCCACATTGTACTGTATTATTGAGGCCTGTTTTGTGGATGTGTGGATGGTGTCAGTGAGAATGTTAAAGAGAAAGAATCCAAGGATAGAGCCTTGTGGT
>NC_056739.1:1136110929-1136133429 GCF_019279795.1 Protopterus annectens
TGTATGCTCGGTACATGTTGTAATGATATTTGCTGATACTTTAGCATATTATTGTTAGTCCAAGGTCATGACATCTTAGAAAAAGAGTGAGACAGGTATTATTTTCCTACATGCTGGTCTTTATCAAGTTGTAGTGATCTCAAATTGAGAATTAAGGGGTGCTGGTGATACTCACCTTGCTTCCATAAGTACTGATGCCAGTGTTTGACATTTTTGCTCTATGAAGGTTGAGGAAGTACACTTCAGCATTTCTGAGTGTCAAGGAGACCTAGGGAAACATCTATACAGCAGAGTGGAGTGGTCATTTGCATTTCCTAAGGTGTACTCTTATAGCACAGATTGACTCAAGTCCCTTCCAGCCACTACACAGAGCAACAACACTGCAGGTGGGACATTCTTGAAGCACACTGTCCCAATACCAATACTGCTGCATAGCACAAAGCAGCATAAGGATCTTAAGCTGTTTTGTATTTTTGATTACTTTTTCATGAATTCTTCTTACACTCTTTTACAGAATGGCAATGTCTAGGCATATGGAAGTATCTCACTGCGTATGACTGTCAGTGTTGCTGTTGTAATCACTAGTGAAATACTAGTGTGAGTCTTTACAAGTAACATGTGACATGGATAGTAAAAGAACGCTATTACTTAGTTTAAGCAGAATTCTTCAAATGATATGCATCATCTTTAACTTGTAAAATAATACATTATAAGTAATTACTCTTTGTTTTTTCTATTTTAAGCTGCTCTTTCCAGTTCCAGTGTTGAAACTACTTTAAGCATTTTTGCCTCCTTTTATATTACTGAAACTGGAAATATTTGCAAACGTTTATTCCTTTAAGTGTTGCTAACCAACATTTCCAGTTGTGTTTTTTACTGTCATTTTCTTGCTGAGTCAGAAATAAATAAGTAATCAACTAATACCATTCCCATTGTTCAAAACAGTTAAAGATGCTTTAAAAAACAATGAAAATGATCAAACTGAAAATAAGGTCTTACAGAATTAAGTATGACAAAATAAACAAAATAACAAAAGTATAAGAAGCCATCCTTTATTTCATGTTTTGTCTTCTAGACTGTCAGTTATCTGAGTTTTTCATCCTTTAATAAAACTGCTTCTATGTTTTGAACCTCCAACTACCTCACAAGTAATTCATGATGTATTTTATGCCTTGTACAATATAAATGATGTAGTAAACTGATACTGAATAAATAAGCATTTAATACCATAAGTGTGCTGAATATGATGCATGTGATGAGGAAGACCTTCGGATATGTATTCCCATTTTGATAATAAAATACCCTAAAGAAGGCAATGACCCAATTTTGCACTACTTATTTCTGTTTGAGTCAACATTATGGTCAAAGCAACTTGTTTTTTCTTTGTGCTTTACCATTCCCAGATGTAGTTCATGTATCCCCTCAAAAATATCTTCTTAATTGAATGGGAACTATGATTATCTTAAAACATCATAGACAGAACTTAATTCTTCCTTAAAAATATAAGATTAAAATTATTTCTTTATTGATTACTTTTGCTCAGGCCAATGTCTTACTGTAAGTTATTTCAATAATTGTATTTATAAGTCAGCATCAGTAGCGCTCTGGAATTATTTTACTTTTTCTTTTCTCATTAGTAAATCCCAGATTATACAAAGAAAATCTAATTTTATTTTTAACAAGTCTTTATGCTTACTTGATAAATATAGTATACTCAAAGTATTAGCTATGTGCAGTCCATTGCCTGGTCTATATTTTACTTTCAGATCATACTTCTGTGGATTAAGCAATATTCTTTGCAGTCTTGAAGGTGCTTTGTACAAAGATTTTCAGAATAAGCTTTGTATGGATTTCTGGTCTGTTTTCAAAGGAATACCTGTGCCATAAACATATTCATAGAACTTCTTACATCAATTCATTTCTGCTAATAGTTTCTTTCCTATCTGAGTATATCTCTTATATCCATGTGTAAATGTTCTTGAACTATAAGCAGCCTATATATTCTCTTGTTGGATTATAGCTGTTATAAAATTTTAATTGGCATAAATTTACAAGACAAGCAGCTTATTCATATCATAGTACTTTAATGTCTGAGCTTCTGGAACTAGTTTTTGGAGCACTGAAAACTCTTTTTTTGTTAGCTCAAAGTTCCACTTCCAGGTTACATCTTGCTGTAGCAATCTTCTCATTGCCATAGTTATCTCAAGCATATTAGATACAAACTTTGCAAAACTCCACATTATTCCTATAAACCTCTGTAACACTTCTTTGTTTTCTGCCTTTGGAATTTACACAATTGCTCTTCTTCAATATCAGGTTTCAGTTCCCCTGACTTTAGAAAACACTCAATTTACTTCAAAACTGTCTCTCTTATTTTCTATTTGCTCTTATTTAACCTAATATTATGCTGCCTTAATCTGTTAATCACCTGGGTCAGTGTCATGTCATGCTCTTTCATGCTTGACCCACACTATTAGATTGTCACTTATGCTTATAACAACTTCCAATCAATTGCCCATGCAAACAGCTCTTTGAAATATCTCTTGTGCTGATGAAACACAAATCAGAAATATGAGACATTTGCATTTGTCTATTAAATGTGATACAATTTGGAGTTTTCCTCACTTAGCTTTATCTGCCAGAATACCTGATTTGCCTCTGTTACTGAAACAAATATAGCATTTTTATTACCATTCCTCTGTAAGCTAAAGACAATGCTCGGTTTTAAATACCTTATGAAGATTATGTAGATTAATATAAATGTATGTATTTTATGCTTCACAATAGTAACCATACTTTTCATCCTCTCTACTCACTGCAACTGATTCTTAATGACACTTAAGTTTTCCATTAAATTCAATTTCTGTTCACTTTTACTCCTGAGAGAAATAGGTACTTTCCTTGAAACATGAATCACAGACATTACATCAGGATTTATTTTATATGGTATTCTCCTGTCAGACTTCCTAAACCTGTAAACAAAGTAACACAGGTAAGAAGCATGCCATTAATATCATTCTACAGTATAATGCAGATCCATGCAACTATGCAACTCTTCTTTGATGTATATAGGAGCACATTCTCCCCTTACTTTCACCCTGCAAATTAATTTTACCATTCCTACCTTCTGGCAAGCAAAATAACCAAAAAAATATTAGGTGCATTTTCTTAAGTACTACAATGTCAAACAGAATGTTATGCTTCTTATGCTGATGGTCATATGACAGCAGATATCGACCTAGTGGCTTAAATATGTAAACATTGCTTTCTGTGCCTTTTTAGCCCCAAGTCTTTAAAAGTATCTTCAGACATATTACACTCTGCACCAGTGCATAGCTTCAGTTCAGCATTTACTCATTAATTCTCAGCATTTTATTTATTTTACATTCCTTTTTCTCAGCTGTTCATCTAGCCACTGCAACTACCACCAATTTATTCCCATCAACAATGAAAATTTCATTTTTGACATAGCTGTTATCCAGGCAAGCATGAGGGCTTTTTCCATTCCTGACCTATCCCTAATGTAGCAGCTGACATGAAGACTTTGCTATGCTTTTTCCTGTGGGTATACATATTCCCATTCATACCCCATAAAGGAGGCTGTATATGCTAAGCACATCAGCACATCTCTGAGCCCTAGTACTGCATACCTTACACCTCTCTCTTTCTCCAGTCGATGTCATCACTGCAACAGTCTGGACAACATTCCTCTCCCCAGGATGGGCAAGTTGATGTCATCTGCTCACTGGCATCCTCCTCCTCCTAGTTCCTCCAGGCATGAGACATTAATTGGTCTCAAGTCATTCGGATCATAGTCAGGTCTTCACCTCTGTAGACCATGGAAATGGAGGAATTCTCAGCATTTCATGCCAGTAGTGTAACTTGTAATCTTGTTTCACGACTTCTGTTACTTTTTCTTATTCATTGTATTATGCTTTTTTTTACTTTATGAGTATCTACAGGCAGATTGTTGCTTTTGTTCACAACATGCCTATCTTTTGAACATGCATATATTTCCTTTTTATACATCTCTGTAAAATGATGCTTTCTATCACAATCTCTACAAAACTAACATCAGGATATTTCATCATCTTGTACTTAAAGTAACAAATAATATATGAGACTTGAATTTCAACTGCATCATACTTCCAGTGCACTTCATAGTTCTCTTTCATATCACCGGAACCTCTAACAAGATACTCCTATTTTTTTCTTATTTTCACCTTTATATTTGAATCACATTTTATTCTACACATATCCATTTCCTCGGTTAACTACTTTAACTATGTACTTCTAATTTCATTCACTCTGTGCACATCCATTGTTTTTGACAAGTCAGATTTGTTTCTCCTAATAACCTGCCATGTATTTGATCATTACTCACACATAAGCTATTTTATGTGTTCTTAATGGATGATACAGCTCCCCAAAATGTGTAGTCTTTGGGTCAGTTTGTCATCTCACTAACATAATCATCTATAGTCTGTGTAGAACTATGTACCATTGTAAGGAATAAATGCCAGGTTATGTGGCATTTTCTTCATAGGCTCACAGCAGTTCATAATTTTGTTATATAATTACTACTATGTTTTTAGCCTCTTCTTGGAAGACAAAAGTATTAAATGCATTCAGAATTCCTTCCCCAGTGACATACAAAAACATGTTGCACTGTACATTTTCAAACTTCTCAGCTATCCTACTTGCAGTGAGGAATAAGCTGAATTTCCATATCCAATGCTGCAATATTTCTGCTAAATTTCCTGCAGCTAAAGAATTCTTTTTGGCTGTAGCTAAGCCATTTTTTTTCTACTTGTGACTGATTGGTTAATTTAAATATGTTTACTAAGGTAGAACACAGATCAAACAATGACCAGTTCTGTATTTCTAAAATATAGTCATAAATATATTTATTCTGGTTTGACACCATGTAATATATGGGTACTCATCAGTATGCTCAACAAAAAGACACTGTGGATGTGCTTCCAGCTTCCATGAGGTCTTTACTGTGAAGCTCCAAGGAAGAAGTCTACATGATATGTACATACTGTAAATAGGAATTAACATATATAAAAATATATATCCCATGTGCTTCAAGATAGATATGTAAGCAATAACCCACTTTTATTGATTAATCTGCATTGTGTGGGTATTGTGAAGCTGAAGAAAAAAAGATCAAAGTAGAAAGAACAGACATCTAGATATGCTAAAATCATGAAGTCTGAACTTACTGAAAATATCTGTCCATATATTGTTGTATGGTTGTACTTAGACAAGGACAGTTTGCTGCAGATTTGGATTCTGGTTGCCATACTCAGTAGATATAGAGTTGCTGAGTTCATCCTTAGACAATGATATGCATACCTATAAGATCTGTAAGATGGCAACCACACACACACACACACACACACACACACACACACACACACACACACACACTTACTTCTTTGGGCATCTGAAGTGTCATACTCAAAGCTGAAGTGCTTGTCAATAACTTATAGCTCATACATACTAATCCTAGAACTAAATGAATTAGTTAGCTCATCAGACTTCTTCAAGATGCTAAAATTCAAGAGCACATGTTGTTTTATTCCTTTTATATTAATGCCAAGGAAGACAGATAGGTTCTCAATATTCAAAGTGACAAAAGTCAAACAAAATGCTAGACTAAAAAAATAAAGTTTATGAAAGGAAGGCATGAGCAATAGTTCATAGATCAGAGCCATTCTAAATTGTAAAGTACCAGAGATGTACCTCACACTGGGTATATACTAATAGAATATATGATGAACAAAAAGAAAAAAATCTCCGACTACCATGCAAACCACTGTGGTAAAACAATATCAGCACCCTTTCCTACTGTTTACTGAATGTGAATATACATTAGTTTATGGGCAAAGTCTTGTAACAGCTGACCTATCAGCTCAAAGGCTTTAATAACTTAGCCTTTCATATCTGAACTGTAGAATAAGGAAGGTGACATATCAGTTAAGTCTCCCATGGTGCAAAAAAAAGAAAAAAACTACTACTTAGTTGATAAGTAATAGGGAGTGGTCAGTGTACTTTTCTCAAGGTGGCATGAACCTTTAAGATCCTGTAACAGTGATATATGCAACATTTGAAAGGTAGCCTTCCATTCACTGACAGATCACTAGGTTAGTCTTTCCTAGGCTCCATAAAGAAAATGGATGGTTCTCATCTTACTCCATATTAAAGATATGTCCTAACGTTTACTCAGTGTGGCGTCATAGTTCAACAGAGGTTGACACAGACTGATACAGGAGATGAAAATCCATTTTCCTATACCCCCAACCAGACAGTATTGATTCATACATTAACAAAATTAAAGGGAGAGTCCCTTTTCCCTGAGATGATCGACAAGTCTTTGCAAGAGCAGAGTTCCTGAATGGTATATGATGAATTACTATGTTTTGGGTTTCTGTTTTGCACTAAGAAGAACTTAGTTAAACAATAGCCATCCTCAAGCAATCTTTTACCATCATATTATACATTTAGAAATAACTGCCCTGAACCTAGAACTGAGGGAAAACATATTTCTAATTAAAAAAATACCTCAATGTGTATTTGCCAACAGCCTGACTATCTTAACTCAACACTTCTTCAGACTGGATATTGTCCCACGTTCAGCTAAGACATGAAATCAAAATAGATGTCTGCACATTTGTATTCCTCCAACACACTGCAATAACTTGGTGCACTTATCCCATGGACATTAATTCTCCTAGATGATTGCAGTAATAATCGTCATAGCACACTGCTACTGCATAAACTACATAACACCTCATAATATAATACAGTCAATTACAGCCCTACTGGGGCCTAATACTATCAAAAGTAATAATTAATTCAATATGGGTATCTTCATAACGCACCACAGCTTTCTAAAAATTCTGTATCCTGCCTAACTCCATCAGTGTAATTTCAGACTACACTAAAATACATTATAATCCCACCAACCACAATAAATGATTTCAGTTTCAACTCCATTACTGACACACTCCTTTTAAACGTTCTGCATTCTGTAAGTTGGAAACCACTTTAGAGAATTACAGATGTCAAGAAAACTCTGCAGTGGTTCATAAATATCTTACTACAAACGTAAAACAACTTGCACTGTTTAACCACTTATAGGGCCCAAGGACAGGGATCCCGTTGGATTACTTCCAGTGTAAACAATTACTACACAAATGAGCTCTGGCCTACTATACCTGGAAACAAAAGAAAATGTATCAAAAGGTCATCAGTCATTCCCAAACCAGACACAGTTGCCTACAATTGCCATTAAATATGCAAGAGTTACATAACGAACTTTACTACTAAGTAATTCCAGTTATTAATGGTCTCAAGTAAAAGCATTATTAGGAAATTAAAATCCTTATATACATCTATATACTTCTACAGTAACCCTGCTAATACCATTTTAACACATTTATTAAATTATCACTTAGGCAAACATATATTAATATAAGAGAAAACAAACCATATTAACGTTTCCAGTTACATATATTCTACATGTTACATATATTCTACACCCCCACATGGGACTATAAGATGTGTGTGTGTGAGTGAGTTTGTGTTTTTGTACAATCTCGGAGTTTAGAATATATATGTAGAGGGTATGTGGGGGGTGCAGGGGGGTTTGCCCCCCCTGCTTATGTATAGTATAGATGCATTTATTTGATTGTGGGGGGAATTTTGTGTTTGTTTATGTGTATACTGTATGTGTAGCGTAGTTTCGGCATTTTGAATTTTGCGGTTGTGTGTTTCCGGAATTGTGAGTTGTGCTTGGGTTTTCGGCTATGTAATTTTGAAATACTGAATTTCAGGATTTCAGTATTTTGAGATTACATAGTGGACCTATATATATATATATATATATATATATATATATATATATATATATATAATTGTGTAGCTCTAAAATATCTCTTCAAATCAGGTAATCTTAGACCATCTTGTTCTATTTGAAGGATCAACTTATACCACTTAACCTGTTCCTACTTCTTCTCCCAGATAAAATCCTTTAACTCCTTATTAATTATTGTTCACAATTTCTCCTCTGGTTAATAAGAATATGCCTTACCTGTATATAAAACTAAAGGGACTAAAAACATTTTCACTGCTTGTACCTTACTATCCATGTCCATAAACAAGAGCTTCCGGTTACTAATTTTATTATCTTTTGTTTAGTTTCTGCCCACATATCCTTAACTGCCATAACAGAAGCCTTTTTAATCCATACTCCTAAATACTTCATCTTATTATGTCCCCATAAATATGGGTATTGCTGAATCAACTCATGTGTGGGTACATAATTTACAGCTGTAGTATAGACTTGGTTTTATCTTCATTAATTTTATGTCCCAAAAATACTTGAAACTGTCTAAAAATGTTACACAACACTGCGATATATTTTTCTGGATTTATCAAGTGCAAGATAATATCATCTGCAAATAAAGATAACTTTTCTTGATTACTATACCAGTTATATCCTTGAATTTCTGAGTCCCTTATTTTCTTTGCGAAATATAAAGCAAATAACAAAAGGGAAAAGCGAGCACCCTACCTGGTTCTTCTGTTCAAGCACAGCTTATCTGAGAGGAACCTTCCCACTTTAAATTGTTCCTTTGATCCTCCATATAGTCTTCTAATTAACTTTATTATTGAATCACAGAAAGCAAATGCTTCCAATGCCCTGCTCATAAAATCCCATCTTTCTCTGTCAAAAGCCTTCTCGGCATCAAGACCCACCAACTACAGAGGTATTTTCTCACATTCTGCTTCCCTCTGGATAATCATTGCACTACTAATGGTGTCAAATGTTTTCCTCCCCTCCATATAACCACAGTGATCCATATCTATCAATTTTGGCAATACCTTTGCCATTCTTTTAGCTAGTATAGACATAAATATTTTATAATTATGGTTTAAAATTGAAATGGGTCTATACAAAGCTGGGTATGATGGGTCTTTACCTTCTTTAGGTATTACAGCCACCACAGCTTTCTTCCAAGAGGTGCTTCCCTTCCTATTAAAATACTGTTAAACAAAACCTTCCAGATCGTTATCACTTTCTTCACTTTTAACTTCCAGACTTCCACAGGAATACTATCTGTTCCTAGAGACTTTCCTACAGATTGATTATACATCACCATTTTTATTTCATCTCCTTGTATGTTAACTGTTGAGCCTCATCTGCCTCTTACCTTGTCATACTTAAGTCTTCCATAAATATTTCCATGTGTGCCCTTTCTTGATTTTCATATTTCTTTGCTTTATGCAAATTTTCATAAAACATCCAAAATATCTCTAATATCTCTGCAGGATCTCAGGTTATTTTCTTGTTATATGCTCCCTAAGTTTGGAGACAACCTTTCTATTTTCTGTTACCTAAGTCATGCTGCTAAAATTTTTGTGCTCTGGACATACCTCTCAACCTGGAAACATCAAAAATCTGGACAAGGCCCATGAAAAATAGGTACAAATCTGTACGCTGATTAACATAAAATATGCATACATAATTAACCCCGCCCACTCCAATGGAATTGTGAGATGCCAACTTTCAAATGCAAACTGAAGGACAGTCAATCAAAATATGGCACCAGAGTCCCCCTGCAGCCATTCCAGTATCCCATTACCTGACTATTTCACCCAATTTACCATAAACACTGTGCATACTGCTTTACTTCTACAATGAAATCCATTGTGAATCTCATAAAAAATGTACATGCAAAGAGCATGCATAACTCATCAAGTAATAAAAGTTACACTATTCAAGAGAATTAGTACAAAAATTATGTCAAAACTTTATCCCTCTTTGCTGGCTTTACCTCCTTAAAGTTTATCACTTTGAATTATTATGACACCATATGTTAAAGAAGCCTTATGAAGCAGAGCTGTTTTTATCACTGACACAATTCAGTGTTTGTAATTACCCAAGCAGACAGCTGAGAAATCTTTAAAATAGATATGAATTTAAGGTCATACTCCTTCTTGTATAATCACACATTTATGAACGTTTGCAGTTTTATAGTTCATATTTCATGGTAACTAACTTCAAATATTTATTAGTAATAGGTTGGTGTTAAATTCATTAACCAGCTGTAGAACAGATTAGATCATTACTCAGCTTTCACCAAATTACTGAAACAAATGTCATCTCCATAGACTTGTACTTTAAGGGTGAATACATTAGGGCAGGAAGTGTTAAGATGTGAATATTGGTGGACAGTCACTTAAAAAATTAACAAACATATGGAAATCTGAAATTTATGTCGAGCTGAAAGAAATATATATAGCAAATAACAATAGTTACAACTTTTAACCCTCTGTCTATTAAAACTGCTGTAGCCAAGGATACTCAGATTATGTCACTGTTCGTGTTGTTTAATTTATTCTTTATCTTTTGGGATCTTTGGTAGATGAACCAGGAGGAATTTTGAGCAAACATTTGAGATTCTGTCCTTAATTTCTATAACCATGAAACTCTGTTAGATTTTACCTCCTCATTTCAAGTATAAAGAAAACATTCAGTTAAAATACATAGAGGCAGATAGCTGACAATTTGTCAGTTAGGCCTCATATATTTTTGACAAATTCAGCTTTGGAAGACAAGGCATGAAACAAGTGATATAAGTCTCTATCTACAGTCATGTTGCATTTAATCCATTTCCTGGCAGTTTAATGATTGTGAGTAATGACAAAATTTAAGACTTTCATATTCAAAAAACAAAAATCAGGCAAGAGAAAAAATGCAGCAGCATTTCATTTTAAATTTGGAAAGTGGTTAGTGCTTCAGATGTTGCTTAAAACTTTCCGTCCTTTCTCCCTGGGGCATCCTGTCCAAACTCCCGTTCGTGTTATGCATCATTCATCATATATGTCATGTATGTCAGCTCTGCATTTGATCATTGCCTGGTACCTGGCATGCAGTTTAGCCATTCTCGGAGGTGTTCTGCTTATTTGTATGTGTGATATGTGAAGAGCATTATCAGGGCAATGTAAGTGCTTTAACAAGGGAAATTAACATGGGGAACAGAAAGAGTTTCAGTTGGCTTAGCTACCTACTGATATGTTGAGTGCCAAGCTACTGAAAAAAATACCAGAAATGCAAAAAGAGTGAGACTCTTCTCCTTTGTCCCTCTGCATCCCCTGAGCCTGCTGCGTTCTTTGAACTCAGGCTGTCAGGGGAAAGTCTTTCTGAACCTCGTATAAAATGTACGGGCAGAGAGTGTATACACACACACACACACACACACACACACACACACACACACACACACACATATGTACACACACACTCTCCTACCCTGAGTAGTGCTCGGCCTCTTCTGTTGCTGCCATAAATCCCGGTTCTCGCATTCCCAGCTAGCTATATCCCCGGCCCCTTTGCTGCTGCTTCCTTTAAATCCATGGGCTTGCATCCCTGGCCCCTTTGCTGCTGCCATGAAATCCATGGGCTCACATTCCCGCCGTTAAAACCGCCAGCCGGAAATGATGATGCGAGCTCCTTGAGCTCAATTCTGACTGGCTGGTAGCCTGACGGTGCTAACGTCATCGTGCACATGATGACGTCAGCTCTGACAGCGCAAAATTCTAAAAAAAAAGAAAAGAAAAATCGGAAATGAAGGGGTGCCACTGGGGAATCGTGGTACCCCTTCATTTGGACCCCAAAACTCGGTAAAAAACGAGTAATTTGGAACGGTTGGGAGGTCTGGCTCTGGAATTATTATCAAAAAACAATTGCTTATCAGCAATCATTCTAAACTCATGGATATTATCAAGATACTCCCTTATTTTCTTTTTAACACTCTGCAGTCTGGCCTCTTCTTGTTCTGTGAGATTCTCTTTATTCTGCAATACTTTAACCTTAATGCTTTGTCAGCCCTGCTAAATAATTCCTATTACTTCTTAACCATATCTTTTTTCTCTTATTTCTACTATATTTTTAAACTTCATTTTCATTTTATCCCGCTCACTAGCTCATCTGAAGAAATTTATATCTTCCCTAAGAACGCTTGAATAATTTCTATTACACATTCCTTAAATTCCTCTCTTTTTAATAGGTAGATGGAAAAGCATCAGTGTGTCATGTTTACTTCATTAATCTGTATTTTCATCTGAGTTTTGTATTGGTGCATGACCTGAAGTATTGATTTATTTAATTATCTATTGCTTTTGTTTACTGGGAAAGTCCAACTAAACACTAGTCCTGTATTCAGTGGAGGCCAAGACAGAAATGCTCCATTTTACAAGTAGAAGGCAGCTGTACAGGATTTACATAATAAATGTACATTTATACACAGACTAATAATAACTGTACATACATACAATAGCAAATGAACATATACAGAACTGTAATGATATGACAGTTAATGAAAATATGACAGTTAAATGAAGAATACAGTAAAATAACAGCTAATGTCAAACTTATGAGTCTAGTCAATTTCAAATGAAATCAGCTGAAAAGAGTTATTGAGGAGGAGACAGTGAAGTTATTATGGGGTGAAGATGGTTACAAATTATGAAGGATTATTGAGGAGGTCCATGTAAAAGGAAGATAGAGATAACAGTGGAGAGGAGTAAATGATAGTCAGAAACTTAGAGCTTGTGAAGAAGAAGTTGTATTATGGCTAGTTGCATAAAAGAATCATGAAAGTAAGGGTTAGGAGTTATCCAGAAACTAGTTAATGGATGTGTGTGCCAAAGTTATCAATTAAATACACATGCTCCTGTGAAATATAATTTCTAGCTAGTCTAGCCCAGTTATTGTACCTCTGGGAATAATATGTAAATTCTCTCCAAGCTCCAACTACTGAATTCATATCTTCCATTCCAAATATTCTCATAAATTTCTTCAGACATGTACCCTCTTTTATTATATTTTCCTTCTATGTCCCCAAATACATTTTCATTGTTGTTAATCAAATTCTGTTCCCCACCTATAAGTAATATTCCCTGTTGAAAGCTAATTATTTCTCCCAAAATATCAGTTATTGGTGAATTATAAATACATTCCAGCGTAATCCTCATTCCTTCTCAGTAGCCCTTTGCTACTACAAATCCAACATTATTTTTCCTCTTCTATCACTATTGGAGTTCCTCTAACAATACGTATAATTAGTCCCATTTTAATTTGTCCCTGATATTCTGCTGAATATCCATCCCAAAATCCTTTCTTTGTCAAATTCACATGCTCATTTCTTTTCAAATGTGTCTCCTGCAGCATTGCTATTTGCACTCTGCATTTCTTAATATAATTCAGTATTCTTACATTTTTGTCTATACCTGTAAGGCCATTTATATTTAAAAAATAATATGGATTGCATAGCCATTATAATAAGAAGTTATTGAGCTCACCTATTATACATGGCAGCTTTTTTGAATGTGCATTCCCAACTTTTGTTTTACATGTACAGACTGATGTTTAGCAGGCTGATATTTTATACAGTTGTTTCTTGCCATCTCCATTTAAACCTATGTCACATTTTTCAAAAAAAAATTATTTTGATGAAAACCTTCAGACAAACAAATAAAATACATTTTCAGAATACCCTTATAACTTATTAACTTATAAAAACAGCACACATCTATGTACATCTTCAAAAAAAAAAAAAAAAAGATTAACCCTCCAGACAAGAACTGCCCCAAACTGACCGCTGCACCCACAGGCATTATCTAACCTAAAATTAAGGTTACACATGCTAAAGAGCATGTGTTCTCACACTTATTGCTGTTATTGCTGTCTGTTCTTTTCATATCTCTGTTCTCTTCTCAGATATGAAAAATGGCTTGCATGTGTTCAGAAAAAGTGCACGGGCTATCTTTAAATAAAATTAAATGGTACACTGTTCTATTAGATGCACTGAGATATTAAGGCTGCTATGGAACCTGCTATCTCTTATTCACTTCCTATAATTACAAACTTTATTTTTTACTGAACTGCATGCCCTAGTACAATAAAATTTAGCATTTCTCTCAGCAAACAATGCTTAGAACTTGATTAATTGCTTGCATCTGCAGGCAGCTTGTCCCCATGGAAACATTGTCAGCAATAAGAAAAAACTGCTAATAACTGCAGAGACATACATGAATCTTTGTCACTTTTACTCAGAACAAAATAGAATTTACAACTACCTTCACCCGCAGACTTCTTAACTCCCACTGAATATTTGCTAAAGGAAAAAAAAAACAAGCTAATATCATTGCATGTTGAAGAAGCCTAACACTTCTTGTGGCATTATCATTTTGCCTTATTTTTTTAGGTCTACTTGCTTACAGAAAAGATTTGTTTTAGATTAAGCCAATGGCATTAATCTAGACATTCACTTAAGCAAAAATAACAGAAAATATATCAACTCTACATATAATATAATCAGTCTACTTTTACACTCCCACCCCCACTCTAAAAGACCAATATTACAGCAGATTAACTTAAACTTGCTTTTCTACAGCCTTTCTTCTCTTTTTACATTGTAAAATCTATATTTCTTAAAACTAAAAAAGTACTTGTTTACTTTAATATCACATACAACAGTCACTAAAAAGACTCACCCTCACCTTCACATTTAAAATACCCCTGACTCCATACTACACAAAGCTGTTTTTCTATATAACATACATTTTATATCATGAAATGTTTTAGATAAATACAAATACTGTTAAGAACACACATTCTGTTACCTACAGTTTCTTTTTCCCTTTTATTGTCCTTCTAAATATTAATGACATAGATTTGGGTATATGCTTTAGAGTTCACCCACAAGTTTAACAAAGCCAACAAAAGTCCAACTTTTCTCAGCCACTTTTTCTTGCAAAGCCATATTTCAGAAATCTGATTGTTACTTTATAATCCCACATTTGTTCAACAATTTCAGACTTGTTGGCCTTCTACCTGTTCTTCTCCATCTCCCAGCATCAAACTCTGCTTGAAATCCAAGGTACTCCCAATTATTTTAGTCAGCTCCTATGCTCGCTCTCTCTCTCTCAAAAATTTTCTTTTAGAACATTGGTATAGGTTTCACTGGGAAAGTTTCATTATAACCTTAATTATCAGAAGAATGAAAAGCTGAGTCATCTTCTGTGTGAGGGCTAAATTTTTGTTAGATAAATGTTTGTATTTCTTCCTTAATCTGCTCTACATCAAAAAATGTCTTTGAGCCTACATGAAAAATATTCTGAAGACAGCTGGATACAACAGCTTGAATCACACACCTGCCTCTTGACATTCTCTGATTGCTGGGATAAATTTGGTTCTCTTCTGCCTGGTGTACAGTGAAAAATCATTTAAAACAAATACTCTGCTATCTCCAATTTTTAATACTCTTCCCTTCTGCCACAGTTTTGTCAGGATCAACTTATTTTGCTGGTATGATTGCATCTTTACTTATACAGGTCTTGGTTGCTTTCTCATGGCCATGTTTGGAGCACACACTTGATGTCCCTTTTCAATTAACAAATCCTGTTGTGTAATACCAGTCCAGTTGCTTGTTTGTGCTTTCATAAAAGTAATACAGTCTGTCCATTCCAGTCTCTCTGGTATAGCAGAAAATCTCTGGTTATCTGTGCATACTGTGTCTTCTAACTCAAATTTGTTTGTAAGCGGCTCATCTTGAGAAGTATCATATTCAGCTAGCATTTTATTCATTTCACTCTCTGATATTTGCAGTTTTATCAGTTTGTTTGAATAGCTAGTTAAAACTTCTATTTTTCCTGCCTTTTGTTGTTTGAGTTGATATACTCTTTCAATGTTTCATTTATGTTAATCCAACTCTGAGTATGTTTGATTTATTTTTTCCTCTAAATTACTGGAAGCAATCTCTTGTACCATTGCTGAAGCTTGAAATGCTTTTTGCTTAGCATCTGTAGGATCTTCCCAGTCAGTGTTTTCTCTTCACCTTTTGTAGCTGATTTTCTATCATATTCTCTAATTTATTTGCCTGCATCCAGGCACTGTACTTACTAGCCAGTAACTGAATTTTAATCAGGCTGGCAGAATTACTAGCACTTATTTCTTAATCGCTTTTTTCACACTGGCAGAGATGAAATTAAGTTATTGATCACCTTTAAGTCCAATCCTGCTAATGTTACTAATAATAATTTCAAAGATTATTCATGCAGTAACCGTATAAGGAATTACTCTACCCACAACCATACAATAACCAGTTTATACAGATTATATTTTAAATGTATTTCCATAAAAACAGCTACTAAATTACTGTACCAGATGTGGCCATTAGCACATCCAGTCAAGTGAATCCTTCCCTTTATAATTTTTATAATGTCAAATATATCTCCAATATTAGAATCTAAAAATAAACAGTTAATTTCTTTAAACATCTGCCAGTGCTAAAAATATAAATAAAAATAAAGCTGCTTCCCTAAAGGTTCCAATCCTGTTTTCTGACAGTGGAACACCATATGTAAGTCACAATACTATCAAAAATGACAAATGAGCTAAAGAGATATATAGTTGAATGGAGTCAAGTAGCATTTTTGATAACTCACTGATATATATATATATATATATATATATATATATATATATATATGGGTCTATGTCAAAAGATCAAAAGTTCAAAAGACTGAAAATCAAAATATCTAAAGCTCAAAATATTGAAAATATTTTTAATGCCCCCCTGCACCCCCTCATGTCCCCCACAACCCGGAAGGTGGCCTAATGGTTAAGGTGTTTGCCTTGCAAGCACAAGGTGCAGGGTTTGAGTCTCACAAGGGATAATTGGCTAATCTTAAAATGGCTCACAAGGACAGTTAGCTTAGTACGAACCTATGAACCTATATACCAACTCCAATACTGCACAACACTGGAGAAGGAGCAAATTCCATTTTCATACTTTGATATTCAGTCTTTTGAGCTTTCAATCTTCTGAAGGGGATATATATATATATATATATATATATATATATATATATATATATAGAGAGAGAGAGAGGGTCATAGGTCCATAGGTAGGTACTAGGCTATGGGCCCTAGGGCCTATATAAGCCCACCAAAGAGAATTATTTTCCTGCGCCCCTGTTGAGCAGAGCCACAGAGGTGATCCCCGGGGTGAATTTCCTATCTCCCATCCAATCATCAAGATTTTTCTTGAAGGGTGCTAATGAGGAACTTTGTTTGATATAGATAGGTAGTTTGTTCCAGAGTATGGGAAGTCTCTGGGACAGGAATCTATCCCTCCAGCATGTTCTGTTTATTGTGGTGACAAGGTTTAGGTCCCTAGAGCATGTAGCTCAGTGGGATTGGGATTTCTTTACGTGGAGCATGTCCAACAGCTCTGGGTTTGACATAGCTTTGTATGTCAGGCAGAGATCACCTCTGAGTAGGTGATATGCAATGGAGTAAAGCTGCAGTTTTTTGAGGTCTGTGTAGGGCATCTGTTTGAGGCCAGTAATCCTCTTTCTGAGGTATTTCTGTGGCCTTTCCAGTTGTTGTAGATGTCTTGTGAGATACATACCAAAAGGGCATTGTACTCTATAATGGGTCTAATGAGTAGAGGGGAACAATAACCTCTTTTTTCCTGGATGAGAAACATTTTGTGATGAGGTGTGCCATGTAGAAGGATTTCCTGACTACTGTGGTGATGTGATTATCAAAGGAGAGACTACTGTCCACCTGTGTCCCCAGGTCTCTTATCACACTTTCGGTGTTAAGTAGACTACCACCGATGTGGTAGCTCGTGGGTACAGAGTTTTTACCAAAAGGGATGACAGTGCACTTTTTGGCATTGAGCTTGAGGCCAATGGCTTTGACACCAGGCATCTGTCTCAGTGAGGCCCTTTTGTAAGATGTCCACATCGTTAGGAGTTTCGATTATGGCTCCTAGTTTGCAGTCATCTGTGAACTTCATTAGCCAAAAACCTTCTGTGTTAGCCTGTACTTCAGAAAAGTAGATACCAAACAGGAGAGGACCCAGGAATGAACCCTGTGGTACTCCACTTGTCACTGGTCTGAAGTCAGATTTGGAGTCTGCTACTTTCACAGTGTGGGTTCTGTCAGTGAGCCAGTTGACAACCCATCTTGTGACATAGGGATTTATACCTAGTTTGGTGAGTTTATCTATAATTCCAGTGGGGGATGGTGTCAAAAGCCTTGGCGAGATCTAGATAGGATGTGTGAACTATCTTACTCTCGTCTATGGCTTTGGTGACTGCTTCAAAGAAGTCTATCAGGTTTAGGAGACATGATCTGCCTTTTACAATCCCAAACTGGGTGGGGTCCAAAGTTTGGAGATTACCAATGTCTTTTTTATTGGAGATTACCAATGTCTTTTTTATAAGTTCTAAGATGATACGTTCCATGGCCTTGCACACCAGGCTCATTAGGCTAATGGGGCGGTAGTTTCCAGGGTCCATGGTGACTCCCCCTTTGTGGAGTGGGGTAACTGTTGCTGTACGCCATTCAGTGGGCACAAAGCCTGAGGTGAGGCTATGATTAAACATGGTGCTTAGGTGGGATGCCAGTTCATTCTGTAATTCATGTAGAACGCAGCCTGGGATGTTGTCAGGTCCCATGGATGCTGTGTTCTTGGCTTTGAAGAGTGTGGTTTTTCCCTGTGCAGCCATGATTACAGGAACTTTGCATTCTTCCAGTACAGAGATGGGCCCTTTAGGGAGTGAGAGGGGGGTAAAGTTAGCACTGAACCTATCTGCCAGGATGTTGGCAATATCAGTTGGTTCTGTATATTTAGTGTCATTGTGCTGTAACTCAGAGCAGATCTGAGTATTGCCATTGAGATTCTTGAAATAGCTATAGAATGCTTTGTGGTTGTCTTTAGAATCAGTGGAGATTTTGTTTTCGTAACTAGCTTTGGAGGATTTTATGAGGGATCTCAGCATCTTACTGAAGCTGACCAAGGACTTCCTCCAATCATGTGATTTTACTCTTTTTGCAACATTTTCTTTCTTCTGTTGTAGAGTTTGTTTATGGCAGGGGACCACCAGATTGGCTTCCTTTTTTTGGAAGATATCATCTTGGTTCTGTTAGGGATAGCATGATCCATGCCCTCGTGTAAGTGCTTATAAAGTGCATTTGTGTAGGATTCCACAGTCATACCTCTATTGTCCATCTGCATGGGTGTAGTAACGTTTGCCACTTCTATCTTAAGAAGCGTGAAGTTGGCTTTGGAGAAATTTTTTACAGTGGTTTCCCTAATTGGGGGTGGGGCAGGATGTGGATGTCTGGGGTGATTAGCTTGTGGTCAGATCTGACCAACGAGGAATTGACCTCTGGTGTGGAACACCAGTTGCCCATGTTGGTAATGACTAGGTCTAGGATATTGCTGCCCCTGGTGGGGGTGTGGATAAGTTGTTCCAAGGCATTGGAATTTATGAATTCCAGAAAACGTTGAGCAAAGGAATTGGTACATGAGTAGTTTTCCCAGTTAATGGTGGTGAAATTGCCCATTATTAGGGTGTTGGGTTGTGCCCTAATATTTTCTAGTGTATCAAGAAATGAGGAGTGGGAATCCTGGGGCATGGTGGGAGATCTCTAGCAAGTTACAATTTGGATTGCAGTCTTGCCCAGAGATAGTTGCACTTAGATAATCTCTAATGCATTATGCTGAGCAACTAGCCTGGAGGTATAGATATCCTTAATGAATACGGACACGCCTCCACCTTTAGTGTTTCTGTCCAGGTTAGGTGGCCTAAAGGTGTGGTATGAATTATAGCCTGGTAATGCAGGGGTGCCCTCTGGAGCCTTGAACCAGGTCTCTGTCACTGCACAGATGTTGGTGTTCTCCGTTTTAAGGAGTGCCTCGAGTGAATGCATTTTGAGGTTTATACTTCTAGCATTGAGTAGCATTACCCTCAGATTTTGCTTGCTTTTACCTGTTACGGTGGTGAATTTGTCATTTGAACCTTACCTAAAAAAGGCACTATAGGGGTGGCAAGAGCATTAGCCAGTATCCGGAATCCCAAGAGCAACAGATGCAGGCCATCTCTCTCAAAGCATTGTGGTCTGTCAATCATGTCATCCCAGGCAGACAGATACTGGATCCCCTTATAATGACACCAGAAGCTTAGCCAATTGTTGAAGTCAATCATTTTGTCCTTGTACTGTGGTATCATTCTGGGTGATGGCAGGATGCTACTCAGGGCTAGGTTCATACCTGCCTGGGCTACAAGACTGGAGAGCTCCTCCATGTCTCTTTTCATGTAGTCGAGGGGAGGTACATCTCAGGACATTCACACCAACATGGACAATGACAGAGTCATATTTGTACTTCTTGTGGAGTGATCTGAGTGCATGCATTATGTGGCAGATCCTGGCATTTGACAGGCAGCTGACAGTAACTTTCTCCTTGTTTAGCCTGGTGAGTGGAACATCAGTGTGCCTGATTATAGAGTCACCTATGACTAGAGTGTTGGGTACGTTGTTATGCCTTATGGGCTGTGGTTGAGTGACACACTGAGTTTGTGGGCTATGTGTCATTTGGGTTGTGTTGGGGGGTGGAGGCTGCTTGCATTTCTGCTTTGGAGGTCTCTGTTGCTTCAGCAGATTTTTATTGAGAGCCTCCGCAAATGTAGGTGTGTTTTTTTTGTTGCTATGTGTGTGTTTTGGTGGTTTAGGTTTTGAGGGACTATGTGATGAGTGTGGTGTGGTGCAAGTGTTTACCTTCTCTTGACTGTCTAGTCCAGTCTTGGGTGAAGAGAACTTTGCTTCCAATTTGGCTATATAAGTGCATCTCTCACAGGTTGTAGTATTGGGTGGTAGGAGGAGAGGGTTGTCTGTGTACATGAGGCAATTTCTGCATTGCCCCAAGATGCCCAGATTCATCAGGTAGACATGAGAAAACATCGGGAGCTGACCCTTAGACATGCCTGGATAGGTGCTTATTTATTAAGTACTAAAAACTGTTTTCTCTAGACAAGAGAGGAAAGTTGAGTGCTGTAGTAATTTGTAGCTTATTTAGTGCTTACAATGAGTTCTGAACAAGTGCTGAGCTCAAAGAAATAGATTTGAGTGCTAAAACTAAAAAACTGGATAGTTCTAAGGGAAAATTTGAAGAGCAGACTTTAAAAAACAAACAACAAAAAAACTAATATCCTCTGCTTCCACCATACCCCCTGCTAATTATATATATACTAACTCTGAGATTGTACAACAGTGGGGCAAGGGCAAATTTCCTGACCCCACTGCAGTGCGATCTTGCACAGAAAAAGCACTATTAAATAGAGTGTTTGCTTTTCTGAGCATTTACACTTTTTTACTACAGTGAAAACCATTTACTCTTCTGACTGTTTGCTCTTCTGAACTCAACCGTGTGTGTGTGTGTGTGTGTGTGTGTGTGTGTGTGTGTGTGTGTGTGTGTGTGTGTGTGTGTGTGTGTGTGTGTGTATATATATATATATATATATATATATATATATATATATATATATTTGAGTTCAGAAGAGCAAACAGTCAGAAGAGTAAATGGTTTTCACTGTAGTAAAAAAGTATACATGCTGAGAAAAGCAAGCACTATTTAATCATAGCCGGCCTTAGGCATAGGCCAACTAGGCAGTCGCCTAGGGTACCACTCTAGCAGGGGCGCTTTTCCAATATATATTTGGTGTAGGTAGACCAGGATGGGGGCACTGGGTAGTGTGGTGGGGGGTGCTCTGGAGCCCTTTTGCCTAGGGCGCCAGTTGACCTAAGGCCACTCCTGTATTTAATAGTGCTTTTTCTGTGCAAGATTGCACTGCAGTAGAGTCAGGAAATTTGCCCTTGCCCCACTGTTATACAATCTCAGAGTTGGTATATATAATTAGCAGGGGGTATGGTGGAAGCAGAGGATATTAGTTTTTTTATTGTTTTTTTGGAGTCACTCTAAAATGATCATTCATATTTTGTTAAACAGCGAATCACACCAGCTGGGCCTCGAGTCAGAGGAACAAGTGAATAATCCAACAAGAACAAAGTTAATAAAATTCCTCCGCACTACTCAGCGGCTTAAAAATAATTACTTTATTAGTAAAAGTATGCCCTTTCACGTTCTGGTCCAAACACTTCCTCAGGCGTTAATAAAATCACTTTAAACAACTACTACTAATATAGAGGGTAGTCATTAAAGACAACCTATAGAATCTCTAGCTTAATTACAACATGTATGATTTGGAGTTGTTACTATTCATTTTAGAATTTGATGTTTTGTTATAAGTGGATATAGTTATTTATGTATGAGTGCATTTTTAGCATAAACTGTAAATGATATATATGTTTTGCAAGTCATATGAGTGTTTTCCTGTTTTGAATGTTATGACGTTGAACATTATGACTTTGGCATTCAGTAGTCTTCACTTTCTAGTTGCAGCATTAACAACTTGAAGGGGGTTCATAGAATGATGATGTCGTAATTAAGCTAGACATTCTATAGGTTGTCTTTAAAGGACTACTACGGGCAAATGAAGAAAAAGCATATATTTTATATCTAGTCATGATTTTCTGCACCTCTCAAAGCTGTTTGCCACAAAATAAGT
>NC_056739.1:1136138429-1136233429 GCF_019279795.1 Protopterus annectens
TTCAATTCCCAATCGGGACTTAATGAACTTCTTCACGATAGCACATAAAAAGATAGTAATAACTTTTCTGAAGCAAAAAGTAATCAACTACCTCCAACGCCATGCGTCACACAGCGAGAACAGGTGCGCATGCGCACTTCAAAATCTAGACAGCACCTCCTCATACCAGGCATTGCCGTAAGTAAACAACCAAATCAAGGTCCATTAAGCCTCCCTCTTGTAAAACCAAGCAATAATGTCTCTGTGGGAGACGACAAAAAACAAAATCTATACCCTACGAACTACATATATAAGCCTAATCAAACTCTTAAGTCACTACTAGCCTATACACGACACACCACAGATATTTACTTCCCAATGGCAGGGCTATGCACAAATGAACATTTCCGCTAGGAGATAATATTGGCTTTTCCAAAACAAGAAGTAATCAACTACTTCAAACACCATGCATCACCTAGCGAGAACAAATGTGCATACGCACTTCAGAATCTAGGCAACGCCTCCACGTGTTAGGCATAGCCATAGACAAACAACCCAGTCAAGGACAATTCAGCCTCCCTCATAATTAAGCAATGATGTCTCTGTGGAAGACAACAAAAAATGCAGACTGCATTGACAACTTATTCAAGCCTGATTGCAATCTGCATTTATTGCTGTCTTGTACTAAATACCCCACAGATGTTTACTACCCAATGGCAGGGCTGTAGACAAATAAACATTTCCACTATAAGCAATAAAGCAAAAAGGGGATAATACTATCGAAACCAAGAATCTATACTGGATGCCTTATCCAAATAATGTGATATATACAAAAACTTCATTTGTTGTATTTTGTCTTTTCACACACAGCTTCGTCAGTTTACTTGTGCTCTCATGTATCTTACCCTAAACATCACTCATGCAGCACATATAGACACATTTTTAGTGTCATTCATCTCAGAAACCGCATTCTTGACTCCAGTATAGATTCTTGGTATAGATGCATGGTGTTTGAAGTAGTTTATTACTTCTTGTTTTGGAAAAGCCAATATTATCTCCTAGCGGAAATGTTCATTTGTGCATAGCCCTGCCATTGGGAAGTAAATATCTGTGGTGTGTCGTGTATAGGCTAGTAGTGACTTAAGAGTTTGATTAGGCTTATATATGTAGTTCGTAGGGTATAGATTTTGTTTTTTGTCGTCTCCCACAGAGACATTATTGCTTGGTTTTACAAGAGGGAGGCTTACTGGACCTTGATTTGGTTGTTTACTTACGGCAATGCCTGGTATGAGGAGGTGCTGTCTAGATTTTGAAGTGCGCATGCACCTGTTCTCGCCAGTGACATGGCGTTGGAGGTAGTTGATTACTTTTTGCTTCAGAAAAGTTATTACTATCTTTTTATGTGCTATCGTGAAGAAGTTCATTAAGTCCCGATTGGGAATTGAAACGTCTAAGGAGGATATGAACAACTTGTAGTGCATCCTTTGGTTATCTCTGATTTACTGTTGGATTTTGTCTGAGGGATTTTGAATGGATGTCGTTTGCCCATAGCAATATTTGGTATGTGGAGATATTATCTAGCTTTTGAAGTGTATATGTGCATTGGTTTCTGTTGGGAAATGCATGAACTTGGAAGCAGCTGACGACTTTTTGCCATTAAATGCGAAATAGAAATTGGTTTCTTAATATGTTCATCCATACTAATGGTTTCAAAAGTCATAGCGCAAGCATGCGCATTAATTTTTATTTACTATGAGTTCTCGGGTTTGTTTTACGATCCTTTTATAAATGTGCAAATGTCTTTAACAAGGTGTATAGCAGCAAGATTAACTGCTTTACCATTTTATGGAAGGTAGGGTTCATGAAAGCATTTTCATTTTGGCTTTAAAATTATATTTTTAATACGTATATGCAAGGTTATGGAAGCAAGGATGCTTCATCATATTGTAACAATAATGTGTTTTTAACAAGCTTGCTTATTTTTTAGGTCATTATTGTAAGCAAGCACAACGAATCGTTTTTTGTACATAACCTTTTTGGTTTAGAATATGCCGATTAATTGTATTTATATGTGTATACTACTTTAAGTTGAAGAAGGCAGCCTTAGGGCTTGGTTACTATTCTGATTCATTGGCTACATTTGAATTCAGCAAGAGTATTTGATTGGATAATTAGTTCAGGATTTTGTATTTAGACAAACTGCATTTTATCTTTTGTGTTTTATTTTATCTGAAGAAGCGGTGTGGGACACCGCGAAAGCGCTAACAATAAAGTCTTCAAGTTTTACTTTGTATGCTGTTATTTGCAACGTTTGACAGTGGATCTACCATCTGATACCGAGTCTTTTTTGGATTAGTGATTTATTTCCATTTTCTCAGTGAATTGTTGATGCTTCTTCCGTCTTCTGATTTGTTGGGTGCTATCTTATAACCATATACTTTTTGGGGTGTTTTGAACAACATATGTATATATATATATATATATATATATATATATATATATATATATATATATATATATATGTATATATATATATATATATATATATATATATGTGTATATTATATATATATATATATATATATATAAATATATATATATATATAAATATAAATATAAACACACACACACATATATATAAAGTATTTATTTATACAGATATTTAGATCTATATGGAGACTGGAATAAATATAATATATTTATATATATATATATATATATATATATATATATATATATATATATATAAACACACACACACATAAACATATATAACATATTTATTTATACAGATATTTAGATATATATAGAGAATGGAATAAATATTATGTATGCATATATATATATATATATATATATATATATATATATATAAACACACACACATATAAAGTATTTATTTATACAGATATTTAGATATATATGGAGACTGGAATGAATATTAAGTAAAAAAAAGTTTGAAATATAAAACTATTGATTGTACTGTAACAATGGCACATGATTACATCAAGCATGTTCTTCAGGATTACTTTCTCCCAAATTCACCACAAAGTAGTCCACTGAGAAAGATGCAGGGAGTGACCATACATGCATATGCAAAGGCAGTGAAGTTGTACAATGGGGAACATCCTGTGGAGCTGTTATCTGTATTCAAATTAAAATAACAGATAACAGAAGCCTGAACAGCTGACTTTGCATTTAAAGATTTGATGCAAAGATAGCATAACACCACTAACTCTGACTTTAAGAGTTGATACCTCATTATATCTGTGGCCAGCAGAAAAGCACACATACAAAAGACTGACTAACAATGAACCTGATTGCCTATGAGAGGAAGGTTCATAGGTTCATAGGTAGATACTAGGCTATCTGCCCTAGGGCATTTATAAGCCTAGCCAGAGTGTATTTGGCTTCCGCTTCCCTATTAGATTAGCCTACTGTGCCTCTGTAAAGTAGGTCACAGAATGTACCCTTTTAAGATTAGTTTACTGTGCCTCTGTCTAGCAGGGACACAGGA
The DNA here is from genome assembly GCF_019279795.1 of Protopterus annectens. NCBI lineage: Eukaryota > Metazoa > Chordata > Ceratodontiformes > Protopteridae > Protopterus > Protopterus annectens. The sequence goes on from NC_056739.1 coordinate 1,136,141,926, forward strand.
GAGATCCCAGGGGTGAATTTGTGATTTCCCATCCATGCGTCCAAATTTCGCTTGAAGAGGGTCAGCGAGGGGCTATGTCTAACATGAATTGGGATTCTATTCCAGAGTGAGGGGAGCCTCTGGGAAATGAATCTGTCCCTCCAGCATGTCCTATTTATTTTTGTGCTGAGGTTTAGGTCTCTGGAGTGTGTAGCTCTAAGGGACTTGGATTTTTTGAGGTGGAGCATGTCCATTAATTCTGGGTTTGACATGGCTTTGCACGTCAGTCATAGATCACCTCTGAGTAGGCGGTAAGCAACTGAGTAGAGCTGAAGTTTCTTTAGTCGAGCTGCATAGGACATGTGTTTGTAGCCCATGATCCTCTTGGTGAGGTACTTTTGGGGTCTCTCCAGTTGCTGCAGGTGTCGGGTAAGGTACATCTCAAAAGGGGCATTGTATTCAATTATGAGCCTGATGAGTGACGAGTAGAGGGGCACAATGACCTCTCTTGATCTAGATGCGAACCCTTTCATGATAAGGTGGGCTATATAGAAGGTCTTTCTAACCACTTTGGCAACGTGATTATTAAAGGAGAGATTACTATCTACGTTGGTCCCCAAATCTCTAATTACTTCTTCCGTACTTAATGGATTACCACCTATGTGGTAATTTGTGGGCACCTTGTTTTTCCCAAAGGGGATGACTATGCATTTTTTAGCATTTAGCTTGAGGCCGTGGTTCTTGCACCAAGCATCCGTCTCTGTGAGACCCTTTTGGATGATGCTTGTGTCAGCTGGAGATTCGATTATGACCCCCAGTTTGCAGTCATCTGCGAACTTTGTCAGCCATAATCCCCCCGACTTTGTCAGCCATAATCCCCCCCCCCGGATTATGGGGGGGATTAAGGGAGAGACATCCAAGGAAATGGGAGTTATTCCTTATGAACAGCAACTGCAGACTTTTGGACTCCTGTGCAAATGATTGTGCTTGATTTTTTAACCAGACAAAGGAAGAAAAGGTTTATCAAAGAGTAATGGGTTGGCAGTTACAGAGGGAGCCATGACCCCCCACAGTGTCCTAATAGTGCTTCCTGATCCGTTATGAATCTTACATCAAAGGATGGGTGAGACTGTGATGTGAACGGGCCATGTGAAAGTGGAAAAATATAGAACATTTACCCTAAGGATCCTTCAAGTAATACTTGCAGTTTGCACAAACACAAAAATGAAACAAGTTTCCAAAGGACCCCTTAAGGAACATGTCCTATTATGTACAAGTACCGAAATTAAAGAGTTCACCAAATGATGAATGATTACAAACCAAATTTATTTGTATGGAATCTCTCGATTCGCTCAGGAACCTGGCAAAAAATATTATGGCAAGTAATGCAGATACTACAAATCCGGGGGTAGCTGACAGTTATGCATATCCCTCACCCACTGCCAAATGCCTTATCTGTACATGTATGAATTATAAACCAACCGAAAAGATATATGTACACATTTGCTGTTATAAATGACTCTAAACTTTCAAATAAATAATGACTAAGGACAGTGTCTTATACACATGGTGCATGTTGGAATTTTTCTTTAATCGATACACACAGCAGCACATAATTTGATTGTTTGATTTAGGTTATTGTCTAGTTAAGCATATGTCTCCACATGATTTATATAATATATATATATATATATATATATATATATATATCTGTAGATGTATATATTTTCTTTTAACTTTAAGTATATATACATATCTATATATAACTATCTGCATACATATATGTATAGTTTTTATTGAAATATATTTTTACATACATAACAGTTACATTAGCATATACACACACACACACAGACACACACACACACACACAGACACACAGACACACACACACACACACACACACACACACACACACACACACACACACACACACACACACACAAAACTCTGCCTTCAGATAACCAAACTCACCTGTTTTGTAACCAGTCATTCTATACTTCCATACTCAACCGGTCAGAACTATTTTTTCTGGTTAACACCTAGTCACAGATCTCCTAGTCCATTTCACTACTATAGAATGTAAGTTGATACCCCTATAGACCAACGTACTTGAAACAGGAATATGACAAAATCCCATGAATCTGCATACTATTGTGTCTGCTGCCTCAAACTGTCTTCTTTCATGTTGGGGAAAAATACTGGATAAGGTAATATTGGCCGCGTTATTGTCAGAACTGGTCAATTTGGGACTTCAAAGCATATATCAGCATGCATATGTTGAAAACAGATGTATTACCACCTGTAACATGATGTTGTACAACAACAGACTAACACCAATGAATGAATAATTGTGCAGTGATGTGACTTGTATAGATTTACCTTCAGCATTTGACAGGGTCATATGTAAAACAGTGATCAATAAATTAGTACAACTAGGTATTGATGTACTCTTGATCACATGGATGGCTGCATGGCTAACAGATAGGATATGGCAAGTATCATACAGCATATGGACAGATATAATCAATGCTTACAGTCAGGATGTCCCACAGACCTCTGTCCTAGGCCCTTACTTGTTTAGACTGTATCTTTCCAACATAACTTTTTCATCTGAGGTGTTTTACAGTCTATATGCAGACATCCTGAAATTGGCTAAACTGATTACATTGCCACAATTTCTCCCTGATCCCACCCCAAGTAAATATTACTTGTATTAATCATATGCTTGCTAGCTTGCCAACAATGCTTATAGGAAACTGTGTTCTAGGCTAATTTATCCCATCTTGAGTCCATCTATGCTTTCTGTGGATCATTTTTATCCATAACTGTCTTAGGTGATTGCAAATATAATTGTATTATTGCATTATTATTGTCTTAATAGTGCTGTACAGTGAACTAATGCTGTGTCTGACAATGTATTAATTGTACTGTTTATGGAGCTTTTCTTCCTGGGCCTCCTCTGAAAAGGGGCTCCTGGCCCAGTCGGACTTTACCGGTTAACAAATGTAATAAATAAATAAAATAAATAAATGTGTTACAGAGAAGCCATGTCTTCAAAATAACTTGACAAAATTGACCATTTGGACACAGCAGAATAATATGCTGATAAGCATACCCAGAACTAAGTATGTGAGATTGGGTAGACAAAAATTGATAGGTGAATATTTAATGCAGCACACAGTGATTGAAATAGATTAATTTATGGGCCTGGTTACACGGGTAAATTCAGCTATGAGTTTTTGTATTCATAACAATCAATTGGTTAATGATAGCTATAGAACTATAGGTTGTATAAAATGATTAATAAAGTGTAGGAAATCCGAAATTAATTTGTTACATTAGACCCAAACTTGAATATGGAATAACAGTGTGGAAACCCTATAAGAAAACAAGCATGAGTCAACTTGAAAGAATACAGCAGAAAAATACCAAGGGTATCCATGGATATGAAAATTTACATTTTTTTGATAATCAAAAATATCTGAATGTGTACAGTTTCTCTTACAGATATCCAAGAGGAGATCTTACTCAAGTATATAGGCCATTTATAGACTACTACCTCTGGGAATGTTGGAGGTTATCAGACAGTAACAGAGAATCATCAGACAACCTATGTAGAAGATTATATGGGAATGAGAAGTGTACCAATTGTTGCAATGGCAGAGTAGCTGAGGCAAGGAACAGACTACCAAATTACATTAAAGCAAATACAAGTTTTGATGTTTTAGAACAGCCTTGACATGTTATATGGGAACAAGTGTTTTGGTATATTGTCATGCTAGAAGGGCAGTACAGCCCGGGCTTGAAATATTTTTATGTATGGATGAACAATTAACAAGTCCATTAAACTAGGATCCAAGGTTGACAGTAGTGCTGTCATGTGTCATTCCATGTAACATGTTGACATCTGGCGGACCTGAAGCAGTACCTGTAGAATAGTCTTCAGATACCATTCAAAAATAGTTTCCAAACAAGCTATGTGACAGATGAATAGAGACCCCAAGATTTCAACACTATGCACTAAGTCAAGCCATCAACTGATCACAGTAAATGTAGACTCAGCAGTCTGAAGAGCATTATCTGTTAGGCAAGTCAAAGGATCATTATGGAATTAGCCATTCCTTAAACAGATTGCACAAGTAAGCACAGAGCAATTTCATGACACAAAAAGATAATTATTGCTATCAGCAACCACGGCAGTATTTTAGCTCAAGTAAGAAGAAGCACTACAATGACACAATATCAACTGTTTTTCCTAGTGAGCAATACTGAATACTGCAGTGTGACTTTCTCTGCACAAGCACTTGCCTGACACACCCAGGGATTATTTCCTACATCAACCCTTCATTGGTCTGTTCAAGTATGCACAAGCAGTAAAATGAACCATTTCATCAGGTAACCCTATTTGGTGATATGTACCATGTATGCACAAGTACCGAAATGACACAGCTCCACAAGCGAACCCTTTAGTAATATGTTGAACTATGCACAAGTGCAAAACATGTAGCAGCTATCCAAGCAACCACTTTGGTTGTATGTTGAGGCATGTGCAAGCATCAAAATGAACCATTTCCAAACGGGACACCTTCAACCTTCAGTAATATGTCCAGGCATGCAGAAACACTGAAGTGAAACTATTAGCCAAGTGACCCTTTCATTAATATGTCCAATTATGATGAAACAGAAAATTATAACATTTACGCCAGCAACCACTTTAGTTATCTGTGCTAGTATGCACAACCAGTAAAATAAAACATTTAATCTAAGCTAGCCCTTCTGGAATATGTCCAAGTAGACATGAACACTGGATGCACAAGCACAACTGCAAATCAAATGTACCATAAGGATGGTTCATGGATATGGCCAGGTATGCACAAATACAAAATTGGAACACTTATCCAAGTGAGTCCATGAGTAATATGTTCAAATATGCCTGCTTACCAAGATGAAACATTTTCACAAGTGACCCGTTAAGTCATATCTACAAATATGCAAAAGCAGTAAGAAAGAAACATATTACCTAGTAATCCCTTCAGAAATATGTCTGGACATGTGCAAGCATCAAAAAGAGACTTTTTGGCCGGATGATGCCATTAGTACTTTGTCCAAGTATGCAGAAACAATATAATAAATAAGTTAGCCAAGTGAACCGCGTCAATACTATGTCCAAATGTGGACAAACAGAAAAACAAGTATATCTGAGCAATCTCTTCAGTAATATATGTAGGTTTTGTGCAACTACCAAACTGAACCATTTTCACAATGTCCCATGCAGTAAAATCTACAAGTATGCAGAAGCACAAAAATGAAACATTTACCCAAGTGTCCCCTTCATTAACATGTCCAAGTATGCAGAAACACAAAATTAAAACATTAGCCACAGCACCCACTTCAAGTATATATTCAGGTATGCACTAGCGCAAAAATCTAACATTTAACTAGTTGACCCCATCTTTATTATGAGCAGCTAAGCCGAAAGAACAAGCATACATGAACACAAATGGGAATCATGTACACTAATGACCTCCTCTGTAATATGTCAGAGTATGCAGAAACATGTAAATCCAATAGTTACCCCAGGAACTACTTCTGCAATCTGCTCCAGTATGCAGAGGCACAATTACATAGGTGACCCCTTCTGTAATATTTACAAGTAAGCACAATAAGTGTGTTGACAAGTAAGCACTAATACCAACATGAAACATGTAACAAAGGGATCGGCATTAATGTGTACCAGTATGCATAAACAAAGCATTAATGTGTACCAGTACGCATAAACAAAGCAATGACAGATTAACTGACTGACCCCTTCCTTACTATGTCCAAGCATACACAACCACAGAGGTGAAACACTTACCACAAGTGTCCTTCAAGTATATGGCCAGGTGTGCACAACAGACAAATTGAAACATGTATCCCAGGGACCTCATCATTAATATGTTCAAGTATGCACAACTACTAAAATTAAACATTTTCCAAAGTGACCTAATTAGTCATATGCCCAAATATGCACAAGCACTAAAAAGGAAACATTAACCCAAGCAATCTCTTCAGAAATGTGCAGCCATGAGAAAACGTAATACATGCACCTTTTTCACCAACTGCCACCTTCTATAATTTGTCCAAGTATGCTCAGGCACTAGTAGTAATTGTTTACCCCACTGTTCCACTCATTTATATGTCCAAGTATGCAGAAACACATGAATAAAACAAAAAACTAATGAAAGTTACCCAAGCGATCACTTCTGGAATATTTCACAGCATGTGCAAGCACGACTATGTGTTGGCATGCACAAGCACAAATGTGAATCATTTACCATAAGGATCATTTCATTATCTGTCCATCGAATGCACAAACAATTTCAGCATTTATCCAAATGAGCCTATGAGTAATATGTTATAGTATTCACAAGACTAAGGAAGGAAACTACCAAGCAATCACTTCTGAAGGATGTGTCGGCATGTGCAAGCATCAAAATAAACCTTTTTCCCCAAGTAAGACCATCAGTAGTTTGTCCAAGTATGTAGCTGCACAAAACTGATACATTTTACCCTAGTTAACCCTTCCTTAATATGTCAAAGTATGCAGAAACACAGAAATAAAACATAGCCGTAATAACAGAAACCAGGTTAAAACCACATATTAAAGATAATGAAGTTACCACTTCTGGCTATAACATCATTAGACAGGACAGATTAGACAAAAGAAGTGGTGGAGTTGCCATTATGTTTAAGGACACCCTCAAAGTTGAACTACTTAACTGTACCTACCCTGACCTACCCAACTCTGAAACCCTAACAACTCGCCTCAAAATCAATCCTAACAAAAATATAATTATCATCACTGCCTATCTCCCTCCAGGCAACAATCTTTCTACAATTGAAAATCTATTGAATATAAACTTTATAAGATCCTCCAAAGCTAGCTATGAAAACAAAATCACCACTGATTCTAAAGACAACCACAAAGTATTCTATAGCTATTTCAAGAATCTCAATGGCAACACCCAGATCTGCTTTGAGTTACAGCACAACGGCACGAAAATTACAGAACCAACTGATATTGCCAACATCCTGGCAGATAGGTTCAGTGCAAACTTTACCCCCCACCCCACCCCACCCCCTAAAGGACCCATATCTATACAGAAAGAATGCAGAGTCCCTGTAATCACAACTACGCAGGTAAAAGCTGCACTCTCTAAAGCCAAAAACACAGCATCCATGGGACCGGACAACATCTCAGGCTGCATTTTACATGACCTGGCACCCCACCTAAGCACCATGTTCAATCATAGCCTCACATCAGGCTTTGTGCCCACTGAATGGTGTACAGCAACAGTTATCCCACTCCGCAAAGGGGAAGCCAACACTGATCCCGGGAACTATCGCCCTATTAGCCTGATGAGCCTGGTCTGCAAGGCCATGGAACATATCATCATGGAACTCATAAACAAAGATATTGGTAACCTCCAAACTCTGGATCCCACCCAGTTCAGGTTTGTGAAAGACAGCTCATGCCTCCTGAACCTGATCGACTTCTTTGAGGCAGTCACCAAAGCCATAGATGAGGGTAAGGTGGTTCACACAGCCTATCTTGACCTTGCCAAGGCTTTCGACACCATCCCCCATTCTGGAATTATAGCTATACTCACTAAACTAGGTATAAATCCCTACATCACAAGATGGGTTGCCAACTGGCTCACTGACCGAACCTACATTGTAAAAGTTGCACACGCCAAATCTGACCTCAAACCAGTGACAAGTGGAGTACCACAGAGTTCAGTCCTGGGACCTCTCTTGTTTGGTATCTACTTCTCTGAAGTACAGGCTAAAACAGAAGGCCTCTGACTAACAAAGTTCACAGATGACTGCAAACTAGGAGCCATAGTCGAGTCCCCAAATAATGTGGAAACCCTACAGAAGGACCTCGCTGAGACAGATGCCTGGTGTCAGAGCCATGGCCTCAAGCTCAATGCCAAAAAGTGCATTGTCATTCCCTTTGGTAAAAATTCTGTACCCATGAACTACTACATAGACAGCAGTCTACTTAACACCGAATGTGTGATAAGAGACCTTGGGACCCAGGTGGACAGTAGTCTGTCCTTTGATAGTCACATAGCCACAGTAGTCAGGAAGTCCTTCTACATGGCACACCTCATCATAAAAGGGTTCTCATCTAGGAAAAATTCGGTCATTGTTCCCCTCTACTCAACACTCATTAGACTTATTATAGAGTACAACGCCCCTTTTGGAATGTACCTCACAAGACATCTGCAGCAGCTGGAAAGGCCACAGAAGTACCTCACAAAGAGGATTACTGGCTTCAAACAGATGCCCTACACTGACTGTCTCAAAAAACTCCAGCTTTACTCCGTAGCATATCGCCTACTCTGAGGTGATCTCTGCCTAACATGTAAAGCTATGTCAAACCCAGAGCTGTTGGACATGCTACATCTAAAGAAATCCCAATCCCTCCGAGCTACATGCTCTAGGGACCTAAACCTTGTCACCACAATAAACAGGACATGCTGGAGGGATAGATTCCTGTCCCAGAGACTTCCCATACTCTGGAACAGGCTACCCATTTATGTCAAGCAAAGTTCTTCATTTCCACTGTTCAAGAAAAATCTTGATGAGTGGATGGGAAATAGGAAATACACCCCAGGGATCACTTCTGTGTCTCTGCTCGACAGTGGCACAGGAAAATAACTTTCTTGGGTGGCGTAAGCCAGGGAACCTTGTTGGCTAGGCTTACGTAGGCCCTCGGGCTGATAGCCTAGTACCTACCTATGAACCTATGAACCTATTGTCCTGGGCATCTACTAATTTCAGCCAAGAAACTATCATTCTTGGTGGTTTCAATCTTGACTGGCATGCCTGCACATCTAGTACCCCCTCAAATCATGTAAACCTCTTCAATTTCACTCAAACCATAACCTGTCCTACTTGCACTGACAAACATTCCAATAAGCAGTCAACCCTAAATTGGATTCTGATTAACAGGCCCAACTTGCACTATTTCATTTATTTATTTATTTTATTTTACATTTGCTGACTGGGATAGTCCGATTGGATTCATGCCCATTTTCAGCAGAGGCCCACGGTGAAAAGCTCCAAGATAAGCAGTTAAGATTACAGATACAATATATACAGTGGTTACATACTTAACAAGTTATACAAATTCCAAGGTTAGAGATAATCCCGGGTGTAAATACGGATTAAGTAACACAACTAAGCTAAATTACAGTTAATAACTCATAGCAGAGGAGAGTTAGTCTGGTTTGATACATTGACATAGCCAGTTTAGTGTCAAATATTGTTTGAGTCTTATCTTAAATTGACTCAGGGTTGTACATAAAGTAATATTGGCTAGGAGTGAGTTCCAGGATCTACCTGCAGCATTGGCAAAGAGAGCGTCACCGGCTGAGTTATTAGTTTTTGATAGTCTGAACTAGCAGTCTGTTAGAAGATAGAAGAGGTCTGGGATTGTTATAGGGGTTGATAATATTTTTTTAGTGCAGGAGTATTGTCCGGATTGTAAAGGATTTTATATGCCATAATCAATTGGTTATACTGGATCAAGCTGGGTAGTTCTAGACACCCAAGCTGGTTTAGATTGAAACAGTGATGTGTCCTGTAAGGCAGACCAGTGGCAAATCTGGCAATATGGTTGTAGCAGATAGAGAGTTTGTTGAAGACAGACTTGTTTAAATTAGAGAGTAAAGGGGATGCATACAGAAGAGTTGAAAGTAGGAGAGAGCAAGCTATGGCAATTCTAGCAAGTGGGGTTAAGAAGGCTTTTATCCTGTAAAGTGACCCTAGTTTTTTATTGATGGATTTGATGGTTTGATTTACATGCAGGTCGAATTTAAGATTGTTATCTATGATAACACCTAGTAGTTTTGTAGAGGTGTCTGGGGAGATTATAGTGCCATTATTGGGTTTTATGGTAAAGGTAAATGCAGTAAACCTATGAGTTGGTGAGAAAAGTAACAGTTTTGTTTTTTTAGGATTTAAGATCAGACGACGACCAGAAAGCCAGTTTTCTATTATGTTGAAGGTGTTCTGGGTAGCTGACCATAGTTCTGTCTGAGATGTGGCCGAACAGATCAGGGTGGAGTCATCAGCGTATTGGATACAGCTGACCTTTGGGATAACAGTATAAAGGTCATTGGTGAAAATGGAGAACACAAGGGGCCCTAGTATAGAACCCTGGGGTACACCAAGGTAGTTGGGTAGCAGGGTAGATAGTTTGTTTTGCCAAAGGACAGCCTGCTGTCTGCCACTCAGATAAGATTGAAACTATTGAAGGGCTTTAGTATCTAGACAGAATGTTTTCAGGGTGTGGATTAGAAGTTGGTGATCAACCATATCAAATGCCTTGGAGAGATCCAAGAAGAGGGCAGAGGATATGTTATTATTGTTGTGATTATGGTTTATGGTGTTGGGGAAGGCTAGGAGGGCTGAAGTAGTGCTGTGGTGAGGTCTGAAGCCGTGCTGGGAGTCTCCCATAAGGTTATTCTGAATTAGGCGGTGCAGCAGTTGTCTAGGAATACATTTTTCTTTAATCTTTGCAAGTGGAGATAATATAGCTATTGGCCTATAATTAGATACTTCAGTAGAGCTGCCTCCTCTGTGAAGTGGGATTACATAGGATATTTTCCAGATGGTGGGGATTTTGGCCTCTACTATGGTTTGATTGATTAGTATAGAGATAGAGTAAGCAATGACATCAGCTGCTTTTTGTAGATACTCGGCAGGGAGTAGATTAGCAGAGAGAGTAGTTAGTTTTAATTTTTTGATCATGATACGGATAAGTGAAGTGGCAATTGGTTGGAATCTGAATGAGAGTTGGTTACAAGGGGTGGTGTCCTCAGGGCCAGGGTAGCTTGGGGGTAGTTGGCTAGCTAGGGCTTGGATTGTCTCTGTAAAGAATCGGTTAAAACTATCTGAGACTTCCTCTGGTGGTTTATCAATGGTGGCTGCAGGGGTCGGGGTAGAAGTTTGTCCAGGATGTAATAGTTTATTTAAACCTGCCCAAAACTTCTGAAGGTTGTTTTGATTTATTTGGTGCAGATTACAGTAGTAGTTTTTTTTTTGTCTTGTAAAATGGATTTTTTAGTCTCATTCCTTGATTGCCTATATTTAATGTGATCTTGGGGGTCTTTTGTAGTACGCCATAATGCTCATGCTTTGTTTCTAAGGGTGATTTGTAGTTTGGACTCTCTGGAAAGCCATGGCGCAGTTTTTGCCTTTATTCTTAATGAGTGAACAGGTGCATGAGAGTCAAGGATCTCAAGGAATTTGTTGTTGAAGTAAACAAATGCTTCCTCTAAGGGGAGGCGTTTTAGAATTGACCATTTACATGAGTTTAGTTCCTGTTGGAAATTGGCAAGGTTAAAGTTCTTTTTGTTTCTTACCATCTTGAGTATGGGTTGGTGTGGGTTGATGGCTTTATGCTTAATTATATAGGTAAGAAGGTGATCACTTAAGTCATCAGGGAGGGTCCCAGAGATGTACAGCTGGGGGTGACTACTGATAAGTATCCAATCAAGTATGCTTTCTTTATGGTTAGTTTTTCCAATCCTGGTAGGGGTGGTTATGATTTGTGTAAATGCATGCATGTTAACATGGGTGGTTGGGGATTCTGAGGAACAGGTGTTCCAGTCTATGTTAAAATCTCAGAGTAGTAAGGTTTCTTGGGGGTAGTTACATGATAGCCGGTGAAGGGTATCTTCGAGTGTAGATATATTATTTCCTGGGGGAATGTACATACAGATGATATTAATACATTTATTTTTATTACGTTGCAATTTGATGGCAAGAATCTCTGAGGTATAAATTTGAGGTGGTTATATAGCTTGAATGGTGACATTTAATACAGATTTATAGAGAGCAGCTACCCCACCCCCTTCCTAGAAGCACAATCCAGCCTGAGTATGTTATACCCGGGTGGTAACACTTCATTATCTATGGTGTTAGGTTTTAACCAGGTTTCGGATAAACAGAGTATCTCAGTGGAGTGGACAGCCAGGAGTGCATGTAGTTTATGTACCTTGTTGTTTATACTTCTAATGTTGAGGTGACAGGCCAGGAGAGAGTTAGTTGGCCTATTAATTGTAGGTTTATAACTTTAACTATAACACTACCTAGTAGTATGCCTGCCAGATTCCCTTAGTAATCATTCCCCAACCTTTCTTTACAGAAAATGTATGCACACACAAAATAACATTTCCTATAAACACATACATAGCAGAAAACATTTCTCCCCTTCTATCTTTAACCTATTACTTCAACAGTGTGACTGGTCACCACTTAAACACCTCCACCTTGACCTGGCTGTCCAATATTTCAACACCTTCCTTAACATACTTAATAGCCTTGCTCCCACTAGGAAGGTTCGCTTAAGAGCCAGACAACTGCCATGGTTATCAAATGACACCAAACTGCTACTTAAACGTAGAGACAGGGCATGGACAGCATACCTGACTACCAAAGATTCAGCCAACGTCTTCATATATAAACAGATTCATAACTTAGCTAAAAAAAAATCAAAAAGGATAAACCAATCTACTTCCTAGCCAGTCAACATAAATACCTGTACAACCCTCAACAATTCTGGAAAAGCATTAACTATCTCCTTAGCCCTGGCCATACCCCTACCCCTACCCCCATCTCTACTAACACTGACCCTATAGCTACCCAGTTCAACTCACACTTTATTAAATCCATAACCACCCTATTAGGTACCCAGAGCACCAACCCACTTACCATTCCTACTGCTATCCCAGACTACCCCAACCTCCTCACTTTTAATACCATTCAAACCAACTACCTAAAAAAACTCCTCACCAAGCTTAACCCCTGTTGTCTTGCAGCTGACCTACTTCCTAATGAATTTCTAAAGATTTCAGCTTTTTCTATCGCTTACCTCATTTCTATCTTAATTAATCGTTCAGTTACAGAACAGTACATCCCTCATCTCTGTAAAGTATCACACATCATTCCCCTCCACAAAGGTGGACCCTCCAGGGGGCTAACCAACTACCATCCCATAGCCATCCTCTCCCTCCTTACAAAAATATTAGAAAAATGCATCCATAAACAACTCCTGTACCACCTACTTAGTCTCAACTTGCTGTCTACCTTTCAGCACAGCTTTCATCCTAAAGATAGTACTAGCACAGCTCTACTGTCTTTCACCAACACCATTCACAATCTCATAAATGAAGGTCACTCTGTCTCTTCTATATGTTTCAATTTGTCTAAAGCCTTTGCCACTGTTTCTCACCAACTACTTTTAGACACTCATCTTATGGCCTGACTACTGCATCCCTAACCTGGTTCCACAGTCACTTCTCTAACCGTCAGCAAGCAACTAAATGGGCTAACAGTCTCTCTCCCCTACTTCCCATCTCAGTCTGTGTACCCCAAGGCTCCATTCTTGGTCCCCTCCATTTTACCATATTTATTAACAATCTCAGCTCAGCAACTCAACTGGCTCACATTGTCCAGTACGCCGATGATTCCACACTTATATGCTCCGCCCCTTCACCACAAAAACTTCAAATAAAAATGCAAACTTCTTTTCAGAACATAGAAAGATACCTCTCTGCATATCAACTCATACTTAACCTAAACAAAACTAAGATCATTGCCTTTAGAAACAAATTATCCAAACCTGGACAGTTCCCTCTCACAATTCTGTCCTCAAATGGTACCATAATACAGTCCACTAGCAAGGCTAAACTGTTAGGTGTCACAATAGATGAGTACCTAAAATTTGACAAGCATATCTCTTTTACTATCAAGAAAGTTCACGCCAAACTTGGTACCCTCTATAGGACTAAACCACACCTCACTCAGAGCAACAGAATAGCCACTGCTCGGTCACACCTGCTTTCCACCCTCCTATACAGATTTCAAATATTCACAAACCTATGCAAGTCTGAGCTCAGTAACCTTGAATCCTGCTACAATAAAATTGCCAAGTTTGCTACTAATCAGCCTTACAAGACTCATTACTGCACTGCTCTCTCCCAGCTCAGCTGGTTAGAACTCCCTAATCTTTTATCACACAACCAAATAACCATGGCCCACAAAATAATATACCAACCCAGTAACTGCCCCGCTCTCTCTGGCCTTGTCCAACCTAGTACTATTACCTAGTCTCTCAGATCCTCCAGTAAGCAAATGCTAAAGGTATCCCACTTCCACAACTACCATGGTGACTCCCTTTACTCCCACAAAATAGCCAAATTGTGGAACTCTCTTCCACAGTCCAGCACACAAAATTCTCACCACCATGAGTTCAAACAACTCCTGAAAAATTACCTAGCCAAACACTGGCTTTGCTCCTGTCATTCTCCAGGCTAATTCTACTACCTCCCATACCTTAGCCTGCTTTACCACCAAATATACTCCCTCCATCTTTGCTCTAACTCTGCTGACCCATAACAGCTTGCACTCTATTTTAACTTGATTGTCAGAATTTTTTTTTACTCTTATTTTTTATTTCAGACATTCTGTACATAGTTAAAAACTCCATGCCTTTCATCACTGTTAATATTCTACATACTTTCTCTGATTTTATTTTATTTTGTGAACACTTTGTAATTACTATTTCTAATTTAACAATAGTCTTTGTAATTAGTATTTCTGTTTAAGCTTACAGACTCTGTATACATGTGTACTATTGTTTTGTATTCTATACTGTCTACTGTATTATACTAATTATAATTAATGTAAGCTATGTTATGCTTGTGGAGCTTTTCTCCTCGGGCCTCCGCTGAAAACGGGCTTCTGGCCCAGTCAGACATAACCCAGTTAACAAATGTCATCATCATCATCTTCTTTCGGCTGTTTCCATTAGGGGTCGCCACAGCGGATCATCTGTTTCTATTTCTTCCTGCCCTCTGCATCTTGCTCTGTCACACTAACCACCTGCATGTCCTCTCTCACCACATCCATAAACCTTATCTTAGGCCTTCCTCTTTTCCTGTTACCTGGTAGCTTCATCCTTAGCATCTTTTTCCCAATATACTCAGCATCCCTCCTCAGCACATGTCCAAACCAATGTAATCTTGCCTCTCTGGCTTTGTCTTCAAACCTTCCAACCTGGGCTGACCCTCTAATATACTTATTCCTGATCCTGTCCACCCTCGTCACACCCAGTGCAAATCTTAACATCTTTAACTCTGCCACATCCAGCTCTAACTCCTGCCTTTTTGTCAATGCCACTGTCTCCATCCCATATAACATAGCTGGCCTCACTACCCTCTTGTAGACCTTCCCTTTCACTCTTACTGGTACTCATCTTTCACAAATCACTCCTGACACTCTTCTCCACCCACTCCATCCTGCCTGTACTCTCTTCTTCACCTCTCTTCCACACTCATCATTACTCTGAACTGTTGATCCCAAGTACTTAAACTCATCCACCTTTACCAACTCTACTCCTTGCATCCTCACCATTCCTCTACCCTCCCTCTCATTCACACACGTATATTCTTTCTTAGTCCTGCTGACCTTCATTCCTCTTCTCTCTAGAGCATATCTCCATCTCTCCAGGATCTCCTCCACCTGTTCCCTACTCTCACTGCAGATCACAATGTCATCTGCAAACATCATAGTCGACGGGGCTCCTGTCTGATCTCGTCTGTCAACCTGTCCATCACCATTGCAAATAAGAAAGGGCTCAGAGCTGATCCTTGATGTAACCCCATCTCCACCTTAAACAAATCCGTCACTCCCATCGCAGACCTCACCGCTGTCACACTACCCTCGTACATATCCTGTACCACTCTTACACACTTCTCTGAAACTCCCGACTTCCTCATACAATACCACAGCTCCTCTCTAGGCACCCTGTCATATGCTTTCTCTAAGTCTACAAAAACACAATGCAACTCCTTCTGACCTTCTCTGTACTTCTCCATCAACACTCTCAGAGCAAACATCGCATCTGTAGTGCTCGTTCCCGGCATGAAACCATACTGCTGATCACTAATCATCACCTCCCTTCTTAACCTAGCTTCCACTACTCTTTCCCATAACTTCATGCTGTGACTGATCAATTTAATCCCTCTGTAGTTACTACAGCTCTGCACATCACCCTTATTCTTAAAAATCGGTACCAAAACACATTTTCTCCATTCCTTAGGCATCCTCTCACTTTCCAAGATTTCATTAAACAATCTGGTTAAAAACTCCACTGCCATTTCACCTAAACACCTCCATGCTTCCACAGGTATGTCATCTGGACCAACAGCCTTTCCATTCTTCATCCTCTTCATAGCTATCCTTACTTCCTCCTTGCTAATCCATTGCACTTCATGATTCACTATCCCCACATCATCCAACCTTCTCTCCCTCTCATTCTCTTCATTCATCAACACCTCAAAGTACTCTTTCCATCTGCTCAACACACTCTCCTAACTTGTAAGTATGTTTCCCTCATTATCCTTTATCACCTTTACCTGCTGCATATCTTTCCTAGCTCGGTCCCTGTCTAGCCAATCGGTACAGGTCCTTTTCTCCCTCCTTAGTGTCCAACCTTTCATACAACTCTTTATATGCCTTATCCTTAGCCTTCTCCACCTCTCTCTTTGCCATGCACCTCATCTCCTTATACTCCTGTCTACTTTCTTCATCTCTCTGAAAATCCCACTTCTTCTTTGCCACCCTCTTTCTCTGTATACTCTCCTGTACTTCCTCATTCCACCACCATGTCTCCTTGTCGTCCTTACAAATGTAATAAATAAATATCCCCTCGCAAGCTCCTCACTTATTGGCTGACTACCAAAATCAAACAGTGCCCCAAGCAACCCCAACAGTAATAGGTCGAAGCAGGCACAAGCACAAACAATTGAACAATTACCAGAGCAATCTCTTCAGTAATGTATTTGCACTTGTACAGGCATGAAGAAGAACCAGTTTCCCAAGTGACACCTTTAGTTAAATGTCCAAGTATGCAGAAGTACAAAACTGAAACATTTAGCCAAGTGACCCTGTCACTAATATGTCTTAGCATGCTGAAACACAAAAATCAAACATTTACCCCTGCAACCACATCACTTATATATCCAAGTATGTACAAGCACAAAAACAAACATTGATCTAAGTGACCCTATAGCCCAGCATTCCCACAATACCTATATTCAAATTACCAAAATGTACTTTTGATTACACTGCCTCAAACTGAACCTTGAACCAGTCCATTCAACACTATCCAAGGTTGAGAATGCTGCCTTCTTGTGCTAGTCAGCATAATCTGTCAACTATTGCCTGGTCGTGAAACAGTACTTGTCCAACAGCCTGAGGAGGCCATTCAGTATTAAATGCAAACCTAACTATGTGCCAGATTAATACATATATGGCCCTAAACAGCCATCACAATACAGAAGGTGAAACCATCAAATGATCAAAGTAGATGTAGACTCAGAAATCATATCATCCCTATCTGTAAGGTTACTTAAAGGGTTATTATGTAATTAGACATCCCTTTAGTAGTTTGTCCAATTAACCACAAAGCCTGACACAGAAATAAATGATGTTTATTTGCAAGCCAACCATTAGTTTGGCCTACATATGTACAACCACTACAATGACACAAACAAAAATTATTTTGCCCAGTAGTCTAACCATGTTAGACAAAAACATATAACTTCCTACATCAACCCCTTCATGGGTATGTCTGAGTATGTACAAGTACTACAATGAAGCATTTCCCCAGGTGACCCCTTCATTATTATGGCCTTGTATGCACATGACATATTTCCACACGTGATGGAACCTTCTCATGAGTATGTCCAATAATGTACAAGCCCAAATTAATTAAACAGGAGATCACTTCAGTAATGTGTTTAGGCATCTGCAAGCATCCAAATGAAGCATTTTCCCAGGAGACAACTGCAATGATATGTCAAAGAATGCATAACGACAAAAATAAAACATTTCTCCAAGCAACCCCATCATTAATATGTAGAAGAATGCAGAAACACAAAACTGAAAAATTTACCACTGAAAGCAGTTCAGGTACTTGTGCAGTTTTGCGCAAACACACAAACCAAATATTTAAATAAATTATCACCTTCCTTACTATGTGCAAGTAACCCAGGGTTGCCAGACGTCCCTATTTGGGCGGGACTCTCCCGAGATCAGCAGCCTGATCCCGGGTCCCGCACTGCCGGTTTAAATCTCGGGCAGCCTCCGCTTTGTTTTTTTTTTTTTTGATTGGCCTGTATACCGGCATACGGGCCAATCAAAAATCGCTAAACATGGAGCTTCTTGTGTTTAATGTGGAACATCGCAGTTCCGCATTAAACAGAAGTAGCTCCGTGTTTAGCGATTTTTGATTGGCCCGTATACTGGTATATGGGCCAATCAAAAAAATCGCAAAACAGAGCTACTTCTGTTTAATGTGGAACTGCGATGTTTCACATTAAACAGAAGTAGCTCCATGTTTATTTTTGATTGGCCTGGGCCAATCAAAAAAAAAATAAACACAGAGCTACTTTTGTTTAATGCAGAACTCTGATGTTCCGCATTAAAGACCTAGCGTGGAAGACCTTTTTGTTTTTTTGTAGTCTTCACTTGCTGTGAAAGACCTTTTTTTTTTTTTTTAAGTCTTCACTTTGTCCCTACCTGGCCAGTCGGAAATCTGGCAACCCTGAAGTAACCACAAACATAAAAACAAAACATATATCCAAGGGTAACCTTCAGTTATATGCCAAGTATGTGCCATCACAAAAATAAAACAGTAGATGATTGAACCCTTATTTACTATGTGCAAGCATGCACAAGGACCACTGTGAAACACTTACCCTAAGGCTCCTTGAGTAATATGTATATATATATATATATATATATATATATATATATATATATATATATAGGTCTACTTGATATGGCCGAAATTTCAAAATGTCGACTTTCATATGGCCGAGACCATTTTGACATTTGATTGACATTTGAAATCTCGACCATACAAGTAAAACACAAACACAAACTTACCTTAATGCTGCTAGCAGGGGACCCGTAACTTAAATATACCAACTCCGAGATCGCACTACAGTGCGGAAGTGGAAATCTTTCCATTCTGCACTATAGCGTGATGCCAGTTTCTCATAGTCAACATTTCAAATGTCGATCATATGGTCTCGAGGTCCCCTTCTAATGGTTGACATTTAAAAATGTTGACATTCATAGGGTCGCCCCCCTGCTACCAACATTATGGTAAGTTTGTGTTTGTGTTTTGTGTTTTACTTGTATGGTCGAGATTTCAAATGTTGATCATATGGCCTTGGCCATATGAAAGTCGACATTTTGAAATTTCGGCCATATCAAGTAGACCCATATATATACATATATATATATATATATATATATATATATATATATATATATATATATAAATATATATATATATATATATATATATATATATATAAATATATATATATATATATAGATAGATAGATATATACATATATATTTATACAGACACACATATATACACACACTGCCTACAAGATCACACCAACTTAGAGAAATGAGGTTTGTGACAAACCAGTTTGTTTGGGGACATCTTCAGTGGTTGAAGGCTATGAAAGAATGATAAAAAGATGGGTTTAGTGTTTCGGGGAGTTAGGGAAGAATGAATGTTAGGGCTGGGTTGAAAGTGGAAGGTGGTAGATAGTGTGGTGGTAAAAGAAGGATTAAATTAGAAGGGAGGAGGGTTGGGAAAGAAGTGAGATAGACATGAGGAGGGGACTTAGGTGGTTTTATGTGAATGTTGCTGCATTAAGCAAACTGGTATAATTTTGTGCAGATATGTGGGAGTTCAAGTGAGAATACCACTTGTTGGATGAACTGCACCCCGTAGGTACAAAGAGAGTGAACTTGCTACCCATTTTCCCTCCCTCTTTTTGAGGATATGGGGGATTGAGTTATTAATTTTGGGGTAGTGTTCTTAGGCAGTGAAGGGGGGCAGGCTTGTCCTTCTTCTGTTCCACCTCTGGTCTTAGGTGTTGATTAAAGGAGTTTAGGGGATGAAAGCAAGCGGTGGGATGCTGCTTGATAAGTAAGAGTAAGTGAGTGGTGGTAATGATGCTGCTTTCTTGGACAGGGTAAATGGTTATATGGATGTTTGTGCTGTGATTAATAAATTAAAATGTCGTTCAATAAAGCTGTGTTTATGGAAGTTTAATAAAGGTCGTCAAATGTCATTTGGTGTGTTGTGTTTTATTGAAGACGACCAGGATAAAGTATATTTAGAAACTGACAAGATGTATTTGAGTTTTCTTGATCTCAGATATGCAATTAGAATTTAGCTGCTAGTAATCAATACATGTGCATCTGGGACATAACTTGTTCAATTAGAACTAAGCTATCATGATGACGCTTATTCTGGTGACATCACTGAAAGCAGCCAAAGTGATGATGTCACATCAGTATCATGACTCTACCACTTTAGTAAAGTTGTCACAAAATTTCAAAATGCTCATATCACTGGCCTGCCTCTTGAACTGAAGTGGGAAAACATTTTTAGTTTCTTCCTGGAAGGTGATTTTTGCACACAGTGACAGCAAAATTATCCTCTTATGTATAGAATCAGAATACCTCCATGATTGATCCCTGGTGGAAGCTATGATGCACAGATAGTGATGTCTATGGAGAGCAGGGCTTTGGCTGTGTCAGATGCTAAGACGTGGATGATACACCATGAGGCTCACTGTATGCCATCCATCCGTGAAACTATTCCGCTAGGGGACAGGGATTAGGCCTCAAGGGGAAAACACTCCCTCAGCAGCAATATGACACTGCCGCAGACTGTCTCAATTGCATAACTGTCCCCAAGCATGGTCAGAGTCAGTCCAGGGGTGGTCAGTCTCGTTTGGTAGACCTAGTGGATGAGGAAAGGCACTGGAAACCACTGATGGTCAGCCACAGAATGGTCTAAAAAGGGAAAAAATATAAAACAAGTGTTATTTACTTTTGTGTACAGCACATGCTGTTGATGAGAAAGTTATCTTATTGCAGGTTATGTTTAATAAATCAGTGTTCCCCATACACTACAGAAACACTATAAGTATTACACTTCAAACATTCTTTACTGCAGGAGCTAAATTACTCTCCAAAGAACCACTACCAGAAATAAATGTCAGCAAGTTTCATAAAATCTGCTGATTTCCATAACAGAACATTAAACTACTAAGCAAACTGGTATAATTTTGTGCAGATATGTGGGAGTTCAAGTGAGAATACCACTTGTTGGATGAACTGCACCCCGTAGGCACAAAGAGAGGCAGTGAGAGTGAAAAAAGCTAAAGGTGTTAAGGACAAGACTCAGACAGTTGTATCCTCATCCTCCACAGAAGAACAAAATAAAAATAGTAATAATAATATAAAAATGTTCATTTCAATACAGTGAAAACATAAGCTCAACATTTTCAGTAACACGTACTCAACATCCAGAAATATGACTGTTTCAGGCAAGTGGATAAGCTATCCCATCAAACCTAAAATTTGAATATGCCTTAAATGCTAAAAGAGATCAAATGACCTTTCTGAAAAATGAAAAGAATGATCTTTCCAGAGACTGTCAA
The DNA here is from genome assembly GCF_019279795.1 of Protopterus annectens. NCBI lineage: Eukaryota > Metazoa > Chordata > Ceratodontiformes > Protopteridae > Protopterus > Protopterus annectens. The sequence goes on from NC_056739.1 coordinate 1,136,163,516, forward strand.
AAAAGTGGGGACTACAGTACACAGATTTTTTATTTACTGGTTACACAGGACCAAGCTAAATGCTTTTCTCTTCTTAGTTCACTCTGTGTTCTCATAAAATTACATTAGGGATCCAACAAAAGCTTCACTGTTAAGACAGAGCCACATAGGCATGATAGCCCTCATTTGTACATGCTGGAGTATAACAAATAAGAAAATTAAAATAATTACTTGCTACAGGGGTATTACTACTGCAGAAAAACGCAAGATATGAAGAATAAATATGTTTCCTCTGTTTTAGGGCTCCACTTCCCTTTAAGAATGGCCCCAAGCCATTTTACAAACCTCCTTTTTACCCTGAGTTTGAAATTATGCAAATTATTATATGCAGTACATAGTTTATTCAAAAGCAATAAAAATGTTCTCTGGCATGTGGCCTCTGTGCAATCTGTCACTATGAAAATTAATGGTTTGAGTTTAGCTTCAGTATTTTTATAGATTTCTCTGTTAACAGTCATTTCATGGGCACCTTGAAAAGTGGAAGAGGTTAATGTTATGGAACACCACCGAGCCTCAGCTCAGTTTTAAGACTGTTATTAACTAGCGAGCATTGCAGCTGTCAGCACGTCATCTGCAGAGTTTTCACAAGTGCTGAGGGGACTCTCTTTAAATAACATGATGTACAGAGGCTGTGAGAGCATGTAAATTTAAACTGCATACAATTACTGATATTCAAAACAGATTAAGTTGTAGGTATAAAAATTCTGCTGTTTTACTTATGTAGCTCCCTCACAGAATTACCAGAATTGTGTGTGTGTATATATATATATATATATATATATATATATATATATATATATATATATTAGATTAAGAAATGCAAAAAAAATCATAAGACATGCCCCTGTCTACAGAGTCACATGACAGCAATGAGAAAATTAAGTGATATATGTAAAGTTGTATGCACACTATGCAAGCAAAGATTTTGGAAATCATTCCTTGCTCTGCAGTGTGTTCCAAAAGTATATCAACGCGTTACTGCAACCTCTTAACCCTGGACCCACACAAAAAATCACATAGTTGTTTATACCATCCAGGCTATAAAACTATTCATTTCCTCTCACATTTATCACTTGTTTATCACAATGTCATAAGCCCAAAACGTAGCACACTCACCTTTGGTGCATAAGGCTGTGAGTTCTATTCTTATACCAGGTAGAATGCTTGCTGACACTGCAGTGCAGCATAAGCGGGTGCAGCACCCCTGAGTGTGCCATCCTTCAGATGAGATGTTAAACTGAGGCTCCATCTCCTTCAGTTGGTGGTAGCTCAGGTGGATGTAAAAGATCCCACGATTCCTTGACCAGATTTCTCCTAGAAGTATAAATACCACCTCGGCTCTTCACTGAAATTAGGCTACTAATCTACTTGGATTAACCCAGCCAACAAAGGATAAATAAATAAAACAAATATATAAAGTTGTAAAAAATACTATTCATGGGTTGAATTCGTTTTTTTTTTTAATGAAAAAAATGTTCTGCCTCTGTTACCTTGCTGACACTAGCAATCATTTGCTATTGTAGCATTTCCAAGAGTATTAGATCAGCAGTTTACAATTGTAAGTACCCAAGAGACAAAAGGCCTGCGCTTCATATTTAAAAGCAAATGGATATCTATTTTAACAAAAAATTAAATACAAATACTTAATTCAGCTAATACAAATACAGTTTTGAGGAAAAATATAATAAAAAGGAAATAAGACAAAGCATAGCTTAGTTTTTTTAATCCCAAGAACATAAAACATAAACCACAGCCTTTGCCTGTTCATAAACTTCTTGCAACAAAGTCAATAAACCGTACTTTATTTAGTAAGTAATCTGCATGGGTAACTGAGGCTCATAGCGTTTTCTCTGTGTTTGTGCAGTGTAATAAATCCCATCAGACAATAATCTCCTTTTCAGAGTGTTTTTTTTTTCAACACTTATACCTGCCTTAAGTGTTCATTCACTTTAACAAGAAATCAGAGTTTCTCCTCTGCAGGGCAACATAATTATAGGGACACCTTCCAGAATCCTTTCATCCATTACATGTACATATAGCTCACCAAAAACTCCTCTACAAAACCCATTTTTCAACCCAGAGTAGAAGGAATCTACCGTCTCCAGAGTCAGTGACCATTATATAATTGTAGAGGCAGATGCTTTCTATTAGGTACCATGCAGAGTTGCCTTTATCTAGTTTGCCTTTCTGCTCTGTATTTCTCTCAGTTTCTCTGATAAAGGAAACCCTAGCAGATAGCAAATCCACTATATAAGATGTGTTTTCCAGGCTTAGCAGTCAGTGGGCCATATAAACCACTCCCCCTGGCATAGAACAACCAATTCTCACCCTGTTGGATAAGATGAAAGTCTGAGAAAGCCCATCCACCATCAAGAGACTGTGACCTGGATGATGATGGATTTTAAAATGATAAGGCTGGAGAGGAAAACCCGATGGATAGTTTAGCATTGCAATCTTTCTGATGGTAGAGTCAGCGTAGAGGAGCCTAGTCAATGATTAACTCAAATTCCCACCCAACAGACAGTATTTCCCACATTGATGAGGTTTCTACTTATGTAACGGATGGGATGTTCATTCCCTTCTATAGTCTGAGACAAGACTGTGCCTATGCATACCTCAGAATCATCTGCATTCACTACAAATGTTCTGCAAAAGTCTAGCGTTATTATTGTAGGTTCTGAACACAGCATATCTTTTAGTTGTCTAAGGGCTTGTTCCGTTTCATTGGTCCACTTCACCTTCAAGGGAGCCTTCCATTTGATCAGGGAGCAAGCAATGGTAGCAAAATTAGGAATACATTTGGTATATAATGGTGAGTTAGGCCTAAAACAACTTTAATATGTCTCTTAGCAATTGATATGGGCCAGTTTTGAACTGATTCTGTTATTTTAGATTGTGACTTCACAATCCCTTGGCCTATTACATAGCCCAAATAGTGAGCTTCTACCATGCCTAACTTGCACTTAGCTAGTTAGCAATCAACCTAGCTTGATGCAGGGAATCCAAAATAACTTCAACTTTAGGGAGATAGCTTTACTATATCATCCAGATAGGCTGCTGCATGACTGGTATGGGGTCTTTGAATTTTGTTCATCAGCCTCTGGAACATTGCAAGTGCTTAGCGAAGACCTAAAGGTAGTACTCTAAAATGGAAGAGTCCATCTGGTGTGGTAAAATGCCATCTTTTTTAGCTTCTGAGGCTAGTAAAATCTACCAATAGCATTTGGTTAGGTCCAAAGTGTACCAAATTCTAGCCTTTCCAAAATCAGTTCATCCAGTCAGGCCATGGGATTGGAGTCATATTTAGACATGTTATTTAGTTTTCTGAAGTTATTCCAAAACATTATAGACCCATCAGTTTGGGGACCAAGACAGTGAGGCTATATACTTTGGGATTCTTCTATGACCTCAAGTTTGAGCATTTTCTGTATCTCTTCCTTAACTGCTTGGTGTTGGGTTTCTAGCATTTGGTACAATTTTATATTTATTTTCTTACTAGGTATGCTTTCAGTGTTGTTCTGGATTAAACTATTTGGGCCAGGCAACTCTGAAAATATGTCTTTATTCCCGAGCACAAATTTCTTTTCTTCTTATTTCTGAGACAGCAGTAATGCATGACCTATTTTGGCTTCGGGACATGCTGTGGGGGCCTTAACTTCCTTTACATAGGTTCATAGGTAGGTACTAGGCTATTGGCCCTAGGGCCTATATAAGCCTAGCCAAAGGTACCCTGGCTTTCGCCACCCAAGAAAATTATTTTCCTGTGCCACTGTCGAGCAGAGCCACAGAAGTGATCCCCGGGCTGAATTTCCTATCTCCCATCCAATCATCAAGATTTTTCTTGGAGTGCTAATGAGGAGCTTTGTTTGATATAGATAGGTAGTTTCTTCCAGAGTATGGGAAGTCTCTGGGACAGGAATCTATCCCTCTTGCATGTTCTGTTTATTGTGGTGATGAGGTTTAGGTCCCTAGAGCGTGTAGCTCATAGGGACTGGGATTTCTTTAAGTGGAGCATGTCTAAAAGCTCTGGGTTTAACATAGCTTTGTGTGTTAGGCAGAGATCGCCTCTGAGTAGGCGATATGCAATGGAGTAAAGCTGCAGTTTTTTGAGATGGTCTGCATAGGGCATCTCTTTGAGGCCGGTAATCCTCTTTGTGAGGTATTTCTGTGGCCTTTCCAGTTGTTGTAGATGTCTTGTGAGGTACATACCAAAAGGGGCATTGTACTCTATAATGGGTCTAATGAGTGACGAGTAGAGGGGAACAATGACCTCTTTTTTTCCCTGGATGATAAACCTTTTGTGATGAGGTGTGCCACATAGAAGGATTTCCTGACTACTGTGGCAATGTGATTATCAAAGGAGAGACTACTGTCCACCTGTGTCCCAAGGTCTCTTATCACACTTTCAGTGTTAAGTAGACTACCACCTATGTGGTAGTTCATGGGAACTGAGTTTTTACCAAAGGGAATGACAATGCACTTTTTGGCATTGAGCTTGAGGCCATGGCTTTGACACCAGGCATCTGTCTCAGCAAGGCCCTTTTGTAGGATGTCCACATCTTTTGGAGTTTTGATTATGGCTCCCAGTTTGCAGTCATCTGCGAACTTCGTTAGCCAAAGGCCTTCTGTGTTGGCCTGTACTTCAGAGAAGTAGATACCAAACAGGAGAGGACCCAGGACTGAACACTGTGGTACTCCACTTGTCATTGGTCTGAAGCTGGATTTGGAGTCTGCTACTTTCACAGTGTGGGTTCTGTCAGTGAACCAGTTGGCAACCCATCTTGTGACATAGGGATTTATACCTAGTTTAGTGAGTTTATCTATAATTCCAGAGTGGGGGATGGTGTCAAAAGCCTTGGCGAGATCTGATGTGAACCACCTTACCCTCATCTACGGCTTTGGTGACTGCTTCAAAGAAGTCTATCAGGTTTAGGAGATCTGCCTTTTACAAACCCAAACTGGATGGGGTCCTGAGTTTGGAGATTACCAATGTCATTGTTTATAAGTTCCATGATGATACTTTCCATATCCTTGCAGACTAGGCTTGTTAGGCTAATGGGGCCATAGTTTCCGGGGTCTATGGTGGCTTCCCCTTTGTGGAGTGTGATAACTGTCGCTGTGCACCATTCAGCGGGCACATAGCCTGAGGTGAGGCTATGATTGAACATGGTACTTAGGTGGGGTGCCAGTTCATTCTGTAGTTCATGTAGAACACAGCCTGGGATGTCGTCAGGTCCCATGGATGCTGTGTTCTTGGCTTTGGATAGTGTGTTTTTTACCTGTGCAGCCGTGGTATAGAGATGGGCCCTTTAGGGGATGACAGAGGGGTAAATTTAGCACTGAACCTATCTGCCAGGATGTTGACAATATCCATTGGTTCTGTATATTTAGTGCCATTGTGCTGTAACTCTGAGCAGATCTGAGTGTTGCCATTGAGATTCTTGACATAGCTATAGAATGCTTTGTGGTTGTCTTTAGAGTCAGTGGCGATTTTGTTTTCATAACTAGCTTTGGAGGATTTTATGAGGGATCTCAGCTTCTTACTGAAGCTGACCAGGGAGTTTCTCCAATCATGGGATTTTACTCTTTTTTGCAACAGTTTCTTTCTTCTGTTTTAGAGTTTGTTTATGGCAGGGGACCACCAGATTGGCTTCCTTTTTTTGGAGGATAGCATCTTGGTTCTGTTAGGGATTGCATGATCCATGCACTCATGTAAGTGCTTATAAAGTGCATTTGTGTAGGATTCAGCAGTCATACCTCTATTGTCCGTCAGCATGGGTGTTGTGAAGTTTGCCACTTCTGTCTTAAGAAGTGTGAAGTTGGCTTTGGAGAAATTTTTTACTGGGGTTTCCTAATGGGGGTGGGGAGGGATGTGGATGTCTAGGGTGATTAGCTTATGGTCGGATCTGACCAATGAGGAATTGACCTCTGGTGTGGAGCACCGGTTGCCCATGTTGGTAATAACCAGGTCTAGGATATTGCTGCCCCTGGTGGGGGTGTGGATAAGTTGATCCATGGCATTGGAATTTATGAATTCCAGAAAACACTGAGCACAAGAGTTGGTACATGAGTAGTTTTCTCAGTTAATGGTAGGGTAGTTGAAATCGCCCATTATTAGGGTGTTAGGTTGTACCCTAATATTTTCCAGTGTATTAAGAAATGAGGAGTGGGAATCCTGGGACATGGTGGGGGATCTGTAGCAAGCTACAATTTGGATTGCGGTCTTGCCCAGAGTTAGTTGCACTTGGATAATCTCGGATGCATTATGCTGAGCAACTAGCCTGGAGGTGTGGATATCCTTAATGAATATGGACACACCTCCGCCTTTAGTGTTTCGGTCCAGGTTAGGTGGCCGAAAGGTGTGGCATGAATTATAGCCTGGTAATGCAGGGTACTCTCTGGAGCCTTGAACTAGGTCTCTGTCACTGCACAGATGTCGATGTTCTCCATTTTAAGGAGTGCCTCGAGAGAGTGCATTTTGAGGTTTAGACTTCTAGCATTGAGTAGCAATACCCTCAGATTCTTCTTGCCTGTACCTGTTAGGGTGGTGAATTTGTAATTTGAACCTTGCCTAAAAAAGGCACTATTGGGGTGGCTAGTGCCTTAGCCAGTATCCGGAATTCCAGGGGTGACAGGTGCAGGCCATCTCTGGCAAAGCATCGTGGCTTGTCGATCATGTCATCCCAGGCAGACAGATACTGGATCCCCTTAGAATGACACCAGAAGCTTAGCCAACTGTTGAAGTCAATCATTTTGTCCTTGTACTATGTTATAATTCTGGGTGATGGCAGGATGCTACTCAGGGCTAGGGTCATACCTGCCTGGGCTACAAGATCGGACAGCTCCTCCATGTCCCTTTTCATGTAGTCCAAGGAGGTATGCCTCAGGTCATTCACACCAACATGGACAATGACAGAGTCATATTTGTACTTGTTGTGGAGTGACCTGAGTGCATATGTTATGTGGCGGATCCTGGCACCCGACAGGCAGCTAACAGTAACTTTCTCCTTGTTTAGCCTGGTGAGTGGAACATCAGTGTGCCTGACTATAGAGTCACCTATGACTAGAGTGTTGGGTACGTTGTTATGCCTTATGGGCTGTGGTTGAGTGGCACACTGAGTTTTTGGGCTATGTGTCATTTGGGTTGTGTTGGGGGGGTGGAGGTTGCTTGTGTTTCTGCTTTGGAGGTCCCTGTTTCTTGGGCAGGTTTTTACTGAGAGCTTCCGCGAATGTAGGTGTGTGTTTTGTGTTTCTATGTGTGTGTTTTGGTGGTGTAGGTTCTGAGGGACTATGTGCTGAGTGTGGTGTGGTGCAAGTGTTTACCTTCTCCTCTTGACTGTCTAGTCCAGTCTTGGGTGAAGTGAGCTTTGCTTCCAGTTTGGCTATATAAGTGCATCTCTCACAGGTTATAGTGTTGGGTGGTAGGAGGAGAGGGTTGTCTGTGTATATGAGGCAATTACTGCATTGCCCCAAGATGCCCAGATTAATCAGGTAGACAGGAGAAACATACCTAATACAGAAAACAAAAGTTATGTACTTACCATAACAGTAGATCCATGTTGTCTTCTTCCATCCATCTCAACCTGTGAGTTACCAGATCAGACCCAAGGCTGGTACCTTACACTCTTCAGCTCCAAAGGTCTGTTTCCTCTGCCATAATGAGCTGACTTACTGATTCTCCTCAGATTGAGTTTGACCTGCCATGTTCCAATAAACAGATGGAGGAAAAAAAGTGTTCTAGGAAGGAGATGAAGGAGAGTTCTTCAAGGTATGAAGGGAAGAAAGGAGCTACACAAGCAGTCCCAAAGATAGCCTTTAGGCCGGTCTGCACACTCAGCCAGAAGTACCTCAAAAGGATGGAAATTTTAAAGGGGAATGGTGGGAAGGATTGTTGAGATGAACAGAAGAAGGCAACATGGATCTATTGTTATGGTAAGTACATAAGTTTGGTATTGGATGTTATCTTTTCCCTCCACCTCAGCCTATGGGACAGAGTTCCCCACCAGTCAAACAAGGGTGGCATCAGGAGAGAATGTTCCACCAGATGGTGGAGCCAAAAGTAGACCTGGATCTGGATTATGTATCTAATTTGTAGTGGCTCACAAAGATATGAGTGCTAGACCAGGTAGCAGCTGCTCAAATATCAACTGAAGAGGCCTGATTAAAAAAGGCAGCCAAGGTAGCAACAGCTCTTGTGGATTGGACTCTAGGCTTGCCAGATAAAGGAATTCCATTCAATGAATAAACAAAGGAAATACAATCAGAAAGCCATCAGGATAAGGTCACCTTCAAAGCTGGTTTCTCCAGTTGAATATTGCAGAAGGTGACAAAAGTCTGTTTTGATTTTGTAAAGACTTTAGTTCTCTCCAAATACAATCTCAACTGATGATGAACATCCAAACAGTGGAGCAAGTATTCCCCTTTGTTACTGAAGTTAGGGAAGAAAACAAGTACATGGCTTGACTAATTCAAGTTCGACTCAGATGCCATCTTAGGAAGAAAAGAATGGTTCTTACATAGAGACACTTTGTCCTTATGCATAATAAGATAAGAAGGTATGCAAGACAAAGCGTGGAGTTCCAAAACCCTCTTTGCAGAAGTAATGGCCACCAAAAACAAAGTTTTCCAAGGTAACAGTTTCAAATACACTGTAGTGTCTGGTTCAAAGGGAGGTCTAGTCAAGGCTTGCAAGGTAGGGTCAAATCCCAAAAAGGAACTGCATCACTGACAGGGGGTCTAAGGAGGCAGGTATTCTTCACAAAAAATTTTGATAGTTTGAGTGTAGCAAGAGCTGATTATTCATTATGGCAGCTAATTGAATTTTGATACTGGAATAGCTAAGACCAGAATGAAACAGATCCATCAGGAAATTTAAAATTGTGTCCACAAGTACAGAAAAGGGATCCAAACCTTTGGTCAAGGACCAAATAGAAAATCTTTTTCATTTTCTAGCTTAAACCTTCCTGGTTGAGTGATTTATGGGAAGAGAGAATGCAGGCAACTTGCTTAGAAAGTTTGAGATCTCTAGCCAGCATTGACTAGAAGAACCAATTGGTCAATTTGAGGGATTTGATATTCAGATGGTGTTGACCCAAGAGGTGAAAATAAGTTCTGGCACAGAGTCCAGCATCCAAGGAAGGTGCAACAGATGAGGTCACTGAGAGGGGAACCATATTTTTCTCAGCCAAAAGGGGGCTACGAGGATCAGAGTAACTCCATAATGGGCCACTTTCTGAAGAAACTTTATTATCAAGTGAATCAGAGGCCAGGCATATAGGAGACCTGGGGACCAAGCTTATAGTACAGCATACTTTGGTGACTGCCTCTCTAGGAGATCAAGGAAAAAAACTGCTACATTTGGTGTTGGAAGGGAATGCAAAGAGATTGCAGCAGGGTTGACTCCAGTGGCTGAACACCAGCACCCTTATCTCTGGATGGAGGCACCACTTGTAAGGCATGAGGCTGCTCCTATTCAAGTTTTGTCAGCTAGTATGTTAGATTTCTCTGGGATGTGGAGTGCTATCAAAAACCATTGTGAGGACATTACCCATTACTGCATTCTAATGGCCTATCAACACAGGCAGTATGAGCTGGCTCCACTTTGTTTGTTTATGTACCATACCACTGCAGGGTTGTTGAACTCGATGACTGTCACGCCCTTGGGAGGGGATCCTGAAAGGGCTGGAATGCTAGGAGGACTGCTCTCATCTCCAAGACATTTATGTGAAGACAGGCCTCCTCCTGGGACCTGGTACCTTGAGCTGTCTTCCCTTCAAAATGCCCCCCACCTCAGGAGGGAATTGTCCATGGTAACTGTGGCTTTGGGCTGAGGGAAAACAAAAGGACTACCTGCAGGATCTTGATGAGACTAACCACCAAGCAATTTAGTGGTGGCATGTGTTGATAAGACAAATGGGAAGGTCCATAGGATGAGACGAGCTTGACCATTGGACAGACAGGTTTCACTGAAGAACTCTCATGTAGAACCTTGCCAATGACGCAAAGCAAATAGATGTGGCTATCAGGCCAAGGAGCTGAATTCCTAAGCAAGCTGGGGGCCTCTGAGAATTTAGGACTTGGCTGGTTTGAATCTGCAGAGAGGTTAGTCTGGAGGGATGCATTTTAGCTATTTGGTTGATGGTATTCAGATGGCAACTGATGAATTCCAGGACTTGCAGTGATTCCAAACTGGACTTGCTATAGTTTACAGTGATACCCAAGATAGACACATTTGAAGCAAGTAGTCCCTGGATTGAATTAGAGATGCCTTTGGGGTTGCCATTAGGAAGCATTTGCTCAGTTAAGGAAATACCTGGAACCTTTGCAGCCTGAACCAGTATGCCACCACTGCCATGCACTTGGTGAACACCAAGGAGGGTGTGGTGACCCCAAAAGGGCAACACTCAAAACTTGTAATGGCTGGCTTCCAACCAAAAGTGCAGGAACTTTCTGGAATGCCTCAATATCTTTATGTGATAGTAGGCATTCTTGAGGACTACCAAGCACATCTAGTCATCCTTCCTCAGGAGTGGGAGAATGGATTGCACTGTCACTATCCAGAATTCAGTCTTTTTTACATAAAGGTTTAGCTTGCTAAGGTCCAGAATGGGCCTGAGGTCCTTGTTTTCCTTTAACACTAAAAAGAATCTTGAGTAGACCCTGGATACTCTTTAGTCTGATTGGACTTCTTGGGTGACTTGGTTCAGAAACAGTTTTCTTATTTCTAGCACTGCTTTCCTTCACTGACAGGGCAGAATGTTGGGAAGGGATTGTTGACTGTCATTTGGAAAGTACAGAAAGGGAATGGAAATGACTCTCAACATCAAAGCATCTGAAATGATGGACTCCCAAGCTTTGGGGTGGAGAGATAAGTACCTCCCAACTGCCTTCAAAGAGTGTCAGCTGGGCAAACCTGCAAGAACACTGGAAGGGCTTACCAGCGAAGGGACCCCAGAATTCCTGACTCTGCAGACTGCCTCTCCCTCTGGGGTGGTGCCCATTGAAGTTCCCCCCCCCCTGCCACAATGGGTACTCCTTCAGCAGAAGCATAATCAGAAAAACTGTTGCAATTTGAAGAAGAAAAAAAAAGAGATCCCCCCATTCTAGTTCCTAGAGAAGGTCCTCTGTGGCGGTGGAGAAATGGACTTTTATGGCAGACAGTTTTATCCACTGCTGGTCAAAATATCTTTTATTTTGGGACCAAAAAGAATGGAACCATTGAAAATGAAGTTTATAAAGGGCATCTTGAGGAGGACCACAAAGTTACATAAGTGCATCCAGGCATAGTGGCACATAGAAATATCAGTGCCTGCCACATGAGTCATATCATTGGCAGCATTCAAGAAAAGCATCATAAATATGTTTGTGATGGATTCCATTGTAGACAAGTTAGCCTCCAGTGACTTTTGAGTCTCTGGGGTACTGCTGTATCATCCCAGACTTTGACATCTCCAAGAGCAAATCCCTTTGGGGGCTTCATCAGGTGAGCCAACTAGTTCAGTGAACATAAAGCAGATGTGGCTGAAGCATAGGTGCACTTCACTGGCAGTTCAATGCCCAAAACATTGTGCTCGGGGTGAGCAGTAAGCTCTCCTTGGAGATATCCTTCTTGGTGGCTGCAGCAACTACAATCACATCCACCACCAGGCCCTTGCTCCAAAATTGTCCATGCCTAGGAAGGAATAGCACAATGTCAGGTTTCCAGAGGACTGGCTCCACCACAACAGGTTCTGATCATTCCCTCCATGATACCAAGTTGATGACAGCATCTGGAAGCGGAACCACCCAAGATGTGGATGGGCCAGCATAAATGGGCTCAATAAGGACCAAATGCACAGAGGTAGGGAATTCCATGTACCATCCCCCCTGCTGTCTCATCAATTCTAATTAGGCACCAAAATAGGCATCTTCATGTGGAGGGGGGATTTGGAGGCTTTCTTCCCTTCATCACAGTTTGAGTCCTTGGTGAGTGACTCCTCAGGGAGTCCAAATGTTCTTCTTACATCTTCACATGTGCCTCCTGTGGGGGGGGGGTGGAGATGCCAGAGGGTACATTGAAGAAGCAGGGGATCCCATAGCACAAGATGGATCTAGGTCTAAAGGCATGGGCTGTCCTGGGGTTAACTGATGTGAGTCCAAAATACCAGATGTCAGAACTGGAGGAGCTGAAGGCCTTTGGATCTTTGTATTTGGTTGACCTTCTACTGAGGCAGAGGAACATTTGCACTCTTCTATCCCTCTAGTCTTGACTCTCCTTCTTTTTCTCCGTGTCATTTTCTAATCTTTCTTTACTACAGGCTTTTCATTGAGAGAGGTAGAAGAAGGGACAGAGAATGTAGTGGAAGCAGGTGATAAAAATATCTTCAGCAATAACTTGGCCTTGCTCTCAAAGAGGGCTCTGAGCCTAAAGACATAGCATGCCTGACACTCTGCATTTAGGTGGGGACACCCCTAGTCAGTAAACATGCCTAGTGTATGCATCATGGGTGGAGCAACTTGTGCTTGCAACTCACACATCTCTTAGAGCCCAAAACATGCTTTTCCATCACTGGGCCAAAAATTCTCACACACACACTCACAAAAACACAGCAACAGTACAAAGACACTATACATGAAAAAGATAAACAGAACAGTTAAGTCAATTTTTTTTTAATCTAAAGAGAGGGCAGGAAAGAAGTGGTGGTAAAAAAATGCACACACAAACAGGAAGAAGTGCAAACTGCAAAAAAAAAAAACAAATACATCCAAAAAATTCAACAAACATCCCAACTACTCAGATAAACCAGATAATCTCACAACCCTGACAAAAAGAACTACAGCAGGCAGAAAAATATAAAAAATATATTGAAACCATGCTTATTCAAAAAATCGATGGTCAAAGTAGCAGAAAATGAATTCTGTGGAGAATTAGTGAGGGCAGTGCATTATGGGAGAGGAGGCAGAACTTCGGAGCTGAAGAGTCTAAGTTGCCAGCCTTGGCTTTGATTGGATCTGGTAACCCCCATGATGAAGCAGATGGAAAAGACAATGTTGAATATTACGTTTCTTTCTAAAGCTTCAGAACATTTATGCGGTGTGATAGTTCTAGTTTTCTTTTTCCTAGGTTGTCTCACCCTATCGTGCACTTCATTTGCTTTGTCTACAACTTCAAAAGCTTATATACACTTTGCAAGGAACTTGTTCTCACAGTGCATACAGTGCTTTATTCCCTAGTTTGAATTCTCTGAGATAAACATATTTGTTAAATTCTCTCTCTTGTGTCTACTGTGCTCTCTCTGTCTCTCTCTCTCTCTCAATACATATTTTTTTTCTGTAGGCCATACGGGGAGAGTTTCTCCTTTGTAGAACAACAATTTTAGGGATGCCTTCCAAACTATCATCTGCCTTTACAAATAGCTACCTGAAGTCTCCTCTTCAGAGCCTCCTCTGTCAACCAAGAGGATAGGAATTTATTCTCTCTAAAGTAATTGTCCGTAATATACTTGTAGAGGCAGCTATTTCCTCTCAGCTAACAGGGAGACTTATCTCTCTTCGATATGCCTGAATGCTCTGTATTTCGCTCTCTCTCTCTCTCTTTCTCTCTTTCTCTCTTTCTGGTAAAGGCAACCCTAACAAATACACGTCTACCATAAACATTGTGCTTAACAGTCATTATGCTACACATACCTCTCAACCTGGAAACATCAAAATCGGGGCAAAGGTCCATGAAATGTAGGTATGACTGGTCATAAATCTGTATGCTATTTAACATAAAATTTGCATACATAATTATGTAGCACCACCCACTCCAATGGAATTGTCGGATACCAACATTCAAATGCAAATTGAAGAATAGACAAAATATTAAACACAAAATATAATGAATACAATAGTGCTTTATTCATATTAATGTTTGAAATTGTATCAGACTTTGAACTTGTGTAAAAAAAGTAAAATACATATTTCTTTTATAAAAATAAGCTGCTGCTACACACACTCAGAATATTAAATAACACAAAATATAACCAGAACAATATTGTTTTATTTATATTAACATTTGAACTTGTATAAAACTAAAATGCAATTTTCTTTTATAAAAATAAAATTAACTGCTAGTGCTACACTCATATAAAATTAAAATAAATACAATGTGTGTAAAAAAATCAAATGAATTCTAACAACTACTAAACTGGTGTAAATTTTGAATAACTACAAATTAAATAAGCTCTAACTATTAAACTGGTATAAAATAAAACTAAAATAAATACGACTCAAATTTTTATAAGAAATAGCATCAACAGTACACTTTTTAAAAACATCCAATGGATCCTAAGAAAATACATAGATGACTAGAACAATATTCCTCTATTTTTACCAATGTTCCTGTTTGTGTTTGCTTATGTGTTTTATCCTCTGTACAACTCATAGCTTATAGATACCTACATAAATCTAAATTTGAAAATGTTAATGATGCTAAAAAAAGAAAGACTATATAATTCAGAACAATACCCCAGTAAACCCACATACATAACAGCACATGTGTACAAAAATGTGATGATATACATGCAAATCACTGTAATATAGCTGCTCTTATAAACAGGTAAATGTAGCTAACTTTGCCTCATGTTATACAACACATGCCTGAACCATCTACAAATCACAAATCTGTGCATGTTATCCTGCACCATTAGTCTTATGAACCAAAACATAACCACATATGATAGACAGGGTGGTGGTGCAGCTGTTGCATTGTCAGCTCACAGCAAGAGGTTCTACGGTTAGATTTTTAGCAGGGGTGCCTTCTGTATGGAGTCTGCATGCCTCCCTGCATTCGAGTGGGTTTCCTCTCAGTGCTCCGATTTCCTCCCACATTACAAAGGCATGTGTCTGGAGCATTTCTCCCCAGGCCTTCGCTGAAAATTGGCTTTTTTCCAAGGTGGATTTTCCCAGTAAACAAATGTTAAGTAAATAAATAAAATAAATGATTTTCAGTGCAATACAATCTCAGTCTAATAATCCTGGCTCATTCTAAATGATGTCACTGATCAAGTCCATTAATCAGTTACAGCAGTATACTGTAAGACTGCAGTTAAATGAAGAGGCAAGGCAACATGGAAATCTGATGCATGCATGGCCAAGACTTAAAATCCATGACTCAAATCATATGAGAAGTAACCTGAAGCAGTGCTACACATAGCAAATGTGATCTCCTATCAAATATCTGCAAAGTTTAACCATAATGAACTGTCCGTGCATTAACAAAATTAATTTCAATTAATCAGGTATTTTACCTCACATCAGTAAAGTGGACAAACCAGTACTTAATATAAGATAACTTTCTGGATTACTGATTAACACAGAATCACTGGTTGTTGTTGTTGTGTCTTTCAGCTTTTCCCAGTTAGGGGTCGCCACAGCGGAACTCCGGTCCGCTAATGATTGGCAGTTGATTTTTACGTGCTGAGTTGCTGGCCCTAATGCACAACCTTCAACAAAGGTACCCCTATTCACACATGTCTCCACAGAAGACGCTCTAGCTGAGAATCGAATGAGACGTTTTGCTGTGAGGCGACAATGCTACCGCAGCACCACCACCGCGGATTTGTTTTAAAAATGTTATTTGACTTCATCAATATAAATCTCAAGAAAAATAAAATCTTATTTTAACAACAAAAATACAGGCTTGCTTCCGTTTACTGATTCGGAACATGCAAATATTTTATTTCTACAGTACCATTTTTACCATTGTGATCAATTACATTGTATCCCAAAACATTATATCACAAATCTTTCACTTTATGCCGAAACTGATATACTGGAAACTTTTACCAGTACACTAGTCAATATCATGATTATCTGCATACTTTAGCAAACTAATAAGAAAAAAAACAGTAACATCTCATGGTAATCAATAACACAAGACCAAATGCGCAAAAAAAATATTATATTAAGAATGGGTAATGCAGAATAAGCTTCAAAATCTACTTAATTCTAAACTATCACAGTCAAACTTGGGGAATAGCTACTAGTGTTCCGTCTGAATTAATCCAGCTATCCTGCAGAAAAAATAATTAAACTTGTATGATGTTTAGCCTCATGTAAGAAGCAAAACCTAACATCCTATAACATAAAATCATACAAATACACCAGACAGCATAATATGTAAACAACATGCTTCCATACACAAAACCAACTATTATACCTTTCCCCAGTCCTCATGCCAAGAGTCAGATACAGAAATGTACAAAAAGTGAGTGCATCCAGCCTGCTAAATTACATGTGAATGTGCAGTCTATGTGGAGAAATCTCATCTCAGCAATCCAGGCAGCATCTGATTCATAAAAGAAATGGGCCACACCATGTACCGCCAACACTGTTCACCAAATCTACAACTAAATACTTATAAAATAGAATAGTGCACCTAAGAACTATACTGGATGCTTCCTGTGGGCCAGGATAATCACTGAAATGCCAGATATGTTATTTTAGGTGGTAGATGTGCATTTCTCTGATAAATTAATATTCAAGTAGCCTTCAATCGTCATTATTTGGAAACAGCTAACATACCAAACATAACAGATAAGATGAAACACAATGTACCCAGTTTTAGTTAGGCATGACAAATCATTACCCTGGCGACGTAACACAATTGCATATGTCACGTTTGATAACAAAGTCTTTATAGCTGTGTGAATGGTAAATCAATCCAAGATGAAGTAACTGGCAAAGGTAAAAAAAGCAATCCAGCAAACCTTTTTCTTAAGATGAACCACAGACGTTTGTCACAGTTTCCTTGAGCCAGGCAGTGAGGGAGGGATTCTGCAAATTATTATACACTTGTTTTAATTGTGGTTCATTGAAGAGATCTAATAAAAAAGGTATTTTGATCTCTTACATGCTTTTGGCAAAAACAGTATTAAAAAAGGGGTAGTACAAATATCATTTGCTCCATCCTCACCACCAAAATAATGTGCATAGAGAAACAAAAATTCTGCCTGAGTAAATCCACGAATCCCAAAAGAGCCAGCCAATAAAAACAAAATATAACTTGGAACCACAGCTAAAGTAAACACTGAGAAATCACAAAGGCTTTATTAAAAATGCAAGTCAAAAAAATCATACTGCTATGAATGGCAGTGCATGTCCATGATGAAAATGAACCACAGGTTTTGCAGCTGCTTTATTAACCTATACTTGCATATTGCACCAGCAGTTGATAATGAAACAGCAGTTTGGTTAAAAAGCTCAGTTGAAAACATGAATGTACACAATAAGTTAAAACGTATAAACTTCCATCCTATAGTCTGAAATGCCCCAGATCTCCGCTTTATAGCTCTGAGTTTTCCCTATATGAATACTCTGAAGTGTTGACAAATACCTGGTACAACAACAGCTTTCTGGGATGTTGTTGTGGTATCTTCAGTGGTCACACACCCACCCCAATGTGAAGTGCAAACTGATGAATGGCCAGGCTAAAATGTGCTACTTAGTTTGCAATTGCAAGCTAAAATTTTTTGCAGTCATAGTAAATAATGTCAGCAATTCAACAGTCAGACAGTCACAGACACAGTTAGTTTGTATTAGGCAAATGAAGGCAATAAAAAAGGTCTGGGTTTTTTTTTTTTTTGTTTTGTTTTTTTTTTAATTCTTTTTACTTACCTGGGGCCATATTGCAATATGCATTTTTTTTCTTTTACCTGAAGCCAGAGGAGGCTGAGGATGTCCTCTTCCTGATCCTGGGTCTGGGATTCCTTGAAGTATAGACACTGGGTGGACTGGACTCTGCTCTGCTGCACTGCACTGTAGAAAGTATTTGTTTCTTCTTGGGCTTGGCTGGCAGATTAAGTTAACTTAAATCTTAAAACTAAGTAAGTGTAACACCTCCTCTGCTGGCTGGTCGCTGCTGCCTGCTGTGCTGCCCTAAATTCACAACATGAATGTACATAGTAAAAAGGTAAACACACACAGACACAGTCCAAGCCCTCACCTGAGTTTCTGACAGGCTAGCAGTCTGCCACACAAAGCTGACGTCATGGCACATGCCCCTTCACATGATCACGTCAGCAACAAATTCAACTTTAAAAAAAAAAAAAAAACAGGAACTGAAGGGGTCACTCAGGAATTCGTGCCACCCCATTGTTTTGCCCTCAAAACTGGTAAATACCGAGGAATTCAGTACAGTTGAGAGGTATGATGCTACATTATTATCATGCATTATTAAGGAAAGGAAACCCCTTTCACATTCCTGCTAGCTCTTGTATTGTATTGTATGTTTTGCACTATGGTATATGCATACACAAATTACAGGCTCATGCAGAGACCTGGAATACATGTGTGGCACTTCTTCTAACTCTTTTTGTTTCCTTTCAAAAGAAAATCAGTAAAACTGGAGGTAAAGCTCTCTCCAATCAAGACTGAACTTGACAGTCAAGAGGAGAAGGTAAACACTTGCACCACACCACACCACACTCATCACATAGTCTCACTAAATCTACACCACCAAAATCCACACATAGAAACACAAAAACATTCGTGGAGGCTCTCAATAATAATCTGCTCAAGCAACAGAGACCTCCAAAGCAGAAATGCAAGCAACCTCCACCCCCCAACACAGCCCAAATGACACATAGCCCGCAGCCTCAGTGTGCCACTCAACCACAGCCAATAAGGCAAAACAATTTACCCAACACACTAGTCATAGGTGACTCTATAGTCAGGCACACTGATGTCCCACTCACCAGGCTAAACAAGGAGAAGGTTACTGTCAGCTGCCTGTCGGGTGCCAGGATCTGCCACATAACCCACACACTCAGGTCACTCCACAACAAGTACAAATATGACTCTGTCATTGTCCATGCTGGTGTGAACGACCTGAGATGTACCTCCCTGGATTACATGAAAAGAGACATGGAAGAGCTCTCTGATCTTGTAGGCCAGGCAGGTATGACCCTAGCTCTGAGTAGCATTCTGCCATCACCCAGAATGATTCCGCAGTACAAGGACAAAATGATTGACTTCAACAATTGGTTAAGCTTCTGGTACCATTCTAAAGGGATCCAGTATCTGTCTGCCTGGGATGACATGGTCGACAGACCACGATGCTTTGCCAGAGATGGCCTGCGCCTGTCACCCCTGGGATTCCAGATACTGGCTAAGGTTCTTGCCTCCCCTATAGTGCCTTTTTTAGGCAAGGTTCAAATGACAAATTCACCACCGTAACAGGAACAGGCAAGCAAAAACTGAGGGTGATGCTGCTCAATGCTAGAAGTCTAAATATCAAAATGCACTCACTCAAGGCACTCCTTAAAATGGAGAACATCAATATCTGTGCAGTGACTGAGACCTGGTTCAAGGCTCCAGAGAGCACCCTTGCACTACCAGGCTATAACTCATACCACACTTTTTGGCCAATGTAACCTGGACCAGAACACCAAAGGCGGAGGTGTGTCCATATTCATTAAGGATATCAACACCTCCAGGCTAGTTGCTCAGCATAATTCAGCCGAGGTTATCCAAGTGCAACTAACTCTGGGCAAAACTGCAATCCAAATTGTAGCTTGCTACAGATCACCCACCATACCCCAGGATTCCCACTCCTCTTTTCTTGATGTACTGAAAAATATTAGGGTTCAACCAAACACCCTAATAATGGGTGATTTCAATGACCCGACCATTAACTGGGAAAACTACTCATGTACCAACTCCTTCGCTCAATGCTTTCTGGAGTTCATAAACTCCAATGCCCTGGATCAACATAGCCAACTTCATGTTTCTTAAGACAGATGTGGTGAACTTCATGACACCCATGCAGATGGACAATACAGTTACGACTACTGAATCCCACACAATTGCACTTTATAAGCACTTACATGAGTGCATGGATCGTGCTATCCCAAACAGAACCAAGACGCTATCCTCCAAAAAAAGGAAGCCAAACTGGTGGTCCCCTGCCATAAACAAACTGTACAACAGAAGGAAGAAACTCTTGCAAAAGAGAGTAAATTCCCACGAGTGGAGGAGCTCCCTGGTCAGCCTCAGTAAGAAGTTGCGATCCCTGATAAAATCCTCCAAAGCTAGTTACGAAAACAAAATCGCCACTGATTCTAAAGACAGCCACAAAGCATTCTATAGCTATGTCAAGAATCTTAATGGCAACACTCAGATCTGCTTTGAGTTACAGCACAATGGCACTAAATATACAGACCCAACTGATATTGCCAACATCCTGGCAGATAGGTTCAGTGCTAACTTTACCCCCCTCTCTCCCCCTAAAGAGCCCATCTCTATAGCGGAAGAATGCAAAGTTCCTGTAATCACGGCTGCATAGGTAAAAACTACACTCCCCAAAGCCAAGAACACAGCATCCATGGGACCAGACAACATCCCAGGCTGCATTCTACATGAACCCCACAAGAGGGGAGAAACCATGGACCCCGGGAACTACCACCCCATTAGCCTGACGAGCCTGGTCTGCAAGGCCATGGAACGTATCATCATGGAACTTATAAACAAAGATATTGGTAATCTCCAAACTCTGGATCCCACCCATTTTGGGTTTGTAAAAGGCAGATCATGTCTCCTAAACCTGATAGACTTCTTTGAAGCAGCCACCAAAGCCGTAGACAAGGGTAAGGTGGTTCACATAGCCTATCTAGAGCTTGCCAAGGCTTTTGACACCATCCCCCACTCTGGAATTATAGATAAACTCACTAAACTAGGTATAAATCCCTATGTCACAAGATGGGTTGCCAACTGGCTCACTGACAGAACCCACACTGTGAAAGTAGCAGACTCCAAATCCGACTTCAGACCAGTGACAAGTGGAGTACCACAGGGTTCAGTCCTGGGTCCTCTCCTGTTTGGTATCTATTTCTCTGAAGTACAGGCTAACACAGAATGTCTTTGGCTAATGAAGTTTGCAGATGACTGCAAACTAGGAGCCATAATCAAAACTCCTAACAATGTGGACATCCTACAAAAGGGCCTCACTGAGACAGATGCCTGGTGTCAAAGCCACGGCCTCAAGCTCAATGCCAAAAAGTGCATTGTCATCCCCTTTGGTAAAAACTCTGTACCCATGAACTACAACATAGGTGGCTGTATACTTAACACTGAAAGTGTGATAAGAAACCTTGGGACACAGGTGGACAGTAGTCTCTCCTTTGATAATCACATCACCACCGTAGTCAGGAAATCCTTCTACATGGCAGACCTCATCGCAAAAGGTTTCTCATCCAGAAAAAAAGAGGTCATTGTTCCCCTCTACTCATCACTCATTAGACCCATTATAGAGTACAATGCCCCTTTTGGTATGTACCTCACAAGACATCTACAACAAATGGAAAGGCCGCAGAAATACCTCACAAAGAAGATTACCGGCCTCAAACAGATGCCCTATGCAAACCATCTCAAAAAACTCCAGCTTTACTCCGTCACATATCGCCTACTCAGAGGTTTTCTCTGCCTAACATACAAAGCTATGTCAAACACAGAGCTGTTGGACATGCTCCACTTAAAGAAATCCCAATCCCTCCAAGCTGCACGCTCTTGGGACCTAAACCTTGTCTCCACATTAAAAAGAACATGCCCGAGGGATATCTATATCAAACAATGCTCCTCATTAGCACTCTTCAAGAAAAATCTTGATGATTGGATGGGAAATAGAAAATTCAGCCCGAGGATCACTTCTGTGGCTCTGCTCGGCAGTGGCACAGGAAAATAATTTTCTTGGGTGGCAAAAGCCAGGGTACCTTTTTGGCTGGGCTTGTATAGGCCCCAGGGCCGATAGCCTAGTACCTACCTATGAACCTATAAATACATATGTCAATAAATAAAACAGCCGCCAATGTCATTTGCAAGGTTAATGTAAAGTGCAGTATGAGCATCGACATCAGCTGGATGCAAGCAGTTAATTTATTTCTTAAAAAAAATCATATGACTAAATAGCACACTTTGTCAGTTTGGGTGGTATGGTTGCACAGTAATAATTGGTACTGCTGGGGTTTAATGCTGATTTGCCATTACCATCTGTATGAAGTGTATATGTTGTTTGTGCCAGTTCATTTGTCTGCTCCGATTTACTCCCACCTCCCAGAAATACGCTGCTTAATTTGATTAGCAATGCTAAATTGCCCCTCAATATGAATGTGGCTTGTAACTGACTTCTCTCCCAACTTGGGTGCAGTGTGCTTTGTGTCCTTTTGTCCTGGACAGGCACTGCAACTCATAATCATCATCATCCTAAATCTGATTTCAAAGTTAAAAATGAGGAATGGATTTTGACATCCTTTTCATGACTTTATATTTCAGTTCAAATGTAATATTAACAGGATTTCCAGTTCTCAGTTTGTATCACAACATTAGAAAAATTGAGTAACCTGTAATGTAATTAGTACAATGCTAGGGATTGCAATGCCTTATTATAAAATAAACTTTTTGAGTTCGTTATAAGTTTTCTGATGCATTTCTGCAGGCGTAGTGTACTCTGACGAGAAATGGTGACCTTTGTTAGAATTTTACACCAAGCTGCTGTGGAGACATTCTCTCATTTAAGTGGAATTGGTGAAGATGTTGAGAATGACATTACTCAGTAGATAAACACTCACAAATGTGGTTAAGGGGGCAGTTTTAAGCCTATCTTAGTTTAGTGAAGCCTAAAGCCACCTACGTTTATGACAAATGACCTTAGAGTATTATGGTGCTCTTGTGAGGATTGCTGGCAGCTAGCACTTTTCACTAGATAGTGATAGACTGTGATTCACATCACTGAGAGAAGGAAGCAGCCTGTCCTTCTAGACATAGCATCATGGTGTATTTGTGGCCTTTCTACCATATCTTTCAGCTTGCAATAGATACCTAATCTTAAACCCTGGACAAGAGGGGGTCAGTGGTAAGTGGAAGCATTTTTCCAGTCAATAGGCTGGTGTTAGATAGTAGCTGTTTAGGAGCATGGCCTATAGTATGAGAGGGCAGCTCTGAAAGGCACTGCAGCTGAAGGGCATTTGCTATGTTTGTTGTCAGTAGTGTTTTCCTAGAACTGAAAAGAGGCTCTTCATCTATCATTTGATTTTACTGTTCCCATGTATAAGGAATGAATCACAGAACTAATGGCTCCTGTAGTGAAGGAGACAATAGATTTCATGATTCTCTAGATGACCATCACATACTGATAAATGTGGCTTTTCAGGAAATGCTATCTAAAACTAAGCCTTATCAGATGAGCTTTCTCGTATTATATAGAACATTCACTGCTTGCATGATCACTTACAGAAAATGGGCATAATGGTATGGAGAGACTGCACTGTAGGAGATGAAGTGACATCAGTGTACAGTGACAGAAATACTGCAGTCAATATGAATATTGAGACTGTGATGTATGACAGTGGAGTTAATTACAGTGTCTCTGGTGGTATCGGTGCAGTGTGTGGGCAGGAGTGACAATAATGTATAAGGACTGAGACTGCAGTGTATAAAGACAGTTCCACTATACTGCATGGCATGGAATGGTTCTATTTACTGGGCTGGTATGATTGCTAAGGATGGGGTGCATGTAGTCTATAGATAAAGGAGTATACTTTACATTTCTCCTCATTTTGCCTCATATGTTTCTTCTGCCTCTTGCAACATTTTTATTTTTTTGGTAAATCACTGAAAGTTACAGGTACCTTAGTAATGCAAACCATTGTAGTTTCATACTTCTTATTGTTAAAAAAATGCATGTTGAAGTAAAACACCGCTCTATTATTTTTTTAAGTGAATTAGTGTAATATTTATAAATCATCCATGATTTATGTGCCTCTATTCCTCTTTGCCCCCCACCACATTATTTTTGGCTTTGCCCAGAATTCTTGAGCAAAGATGCTGAGAGCTGTATGGTGGAGAACATTTTACAGGACTGAGTAAGTGTAGTAAGGGTTGAAATAACTGCAATATATAGGATTGACTGAATGCAATGTACAATGGTAGAAAGACTAGGTTGTGGATAGAGTGCAGTGCATTTATGTGTTGTAGTTGTATTGTATGAAAATGCAGTGACTGTAGTGCAATTATATGCTGTGGTTGTACTGTATGAAAATGCAGTGACTGCAGTGTAATTCTATGTTTTGGTTGTACTGTATGAAGGTGGAGTGACTGCAGTGTAATTGTATGTTGTGGTTGTACTGTATGAAAATGGAATGACTGGAGTGTAGTTCTATGTTGTGGTTGTACTGTATGAAAATGCAGTGACTACAATGAAATTATATGTTGTGGTCATACTGTATCAAATTGGAGCAACTGCAGTGTTGATGATGGTGTGACTGTAGTATATTGGAGGGAGTGAATGCAGTGAGTTGATGATTTAAGAATATGAAGGGCAGTGACCAGTGACTGTTGTGTATATATATATATATATATATATATATATATATATATATATAAAACTATGTTATATGGACAGGACAGTGCAGGGTAAAGGAGTGAAGGAGTGACTTTAAGTGACTTTATTGTACATATGTGATGACACCAGTAAACCAGCAGGATATCACACTAAGTGTGATGTGAGTGTAGTGTATGGGATGGTAAGATGGAGGGAGTGTATATGCACTGTAGAAAGGGACTAGAGTACTGACTGAATGACTGCAGCACGCAGGATAAAGTAACTATGATGTACTGGGGGAGAAGCAAAAATGTGCAGGAGAGGATGACTGTAGTGTACAGGTAAGTTTACTGCACTGTATCAGTGAGATGAGTGCAGCGTATGAGACAGAGTGCTTACAGTATGTTGGAGTGGTGATTGCAGTGTACAGGTGAGTTAAGTGTATCAGTGGGATGAGTACAGTGTATGAGACAAAGTGCTTCCATTGTGTTGGAGTGGTAACTGCAGTGTACAGGTGAGTTAACTGCACTGTATCAGTGGGATGAATGCAATGTATGAGACAGAGTGCCTCCAGTGTGTTAGAGTGGTAACTACAGTCTACAGGTGAGTTAATTGCACTGTATCAGTGGGGTGAGTGCAGTGTATGAGACAGAGTGCTTACAGTGTGTCGGAATGGTGACTGCAGTCTATCGGTAAAGTGTCTGCAGTATACAGAAAGAAGTGAAAGAACTATAGGAAGGGCAGTGACTGTGGAACAGGTTGGGTATATGTGCTATAGTGACTGCATTGTATTGTAGTAAAGCCTACTGTATGGGTGGGATGTCTGCATCATAATCAGTCCTGATAGTCATCAAATGCTTTGT
This sequence comes from Protopterus annectens, assembly GCF_019279795.1. NCBI lineage: Eukaryota > Metazoa > Chordata > Ceratodontiformes > Protopteridae > Protopterus > Protopterus annectens. The sequence continues at coordinate 1,136,188,752 of NC_056739.1, forward strand.
TTTTGACATAATGTCTGACAGGTTCAATCTGTAAACTGTCTCCTCTTAGATTTCTAGCCCTAATTTTTAGGTCATTAAAACTAATATAAGTGTTGAGGAAGTAATACTGACTGCATCTTACACAGATAAACAAACAAGTGTTTCATGAAAGTGAGCTTCAAGGGCTTGTGGTTAATCTAGTGTGGATGGCTGCATAGCCAGCTTTAGGCACCAGTGAACCCTGCAGTCACTGCGGGCCGAACCACAGCAAGTTATCTTATTTTGATATTTTGTAACATGTCTGTCAAACCAACAAAAGCCAGTACAGCAGTCTTGTGTACTTAATAAGCCAGGTGGATAATAATAACTCTTATTTATATCTCCTTTAAAATTCAAAGGTATCACTTGTAATAGTAACAGCGTTTTGTCAAGTAACTGGCTTACATTAAATATTTTTCCCTCTGACATAGTGTCCCTGGCTTAGTTAAATCCTGCTGGCGGATATTCTCTCCACAAAATGTACGGACCTGCAATATCCATGGCTACAGCAGGGGCAACCTTAATCATCCCTGTGTGGGGACCCCAAGAAAGCTGCTACTCATTGAGGAAAAATGAGGGAAAATGTATTTCTTTTCTGATTATGGTCTTTAACCTGAACAGGGCTATAATGATATGCCCCTGTTAGGAAAAAGCTGATAATGAATATGAGCAAGGTAGGCACTAAAGATCAGGAGCCCAGAGGGACATCTCAATGCATACCTTGAATTATAAGAAGAACAGATGCTTCCAATCTTCAGGGAGTTTTATAAATACTGGCAGAACACCAGATACTATAACTCTCAACTTCTTTGCTCAAGAATTCTAAGCAAAGTCAAAAATAACAACAGAGTAAAAGCTCAAAAACAGAATCACATTTTTAATATTAATAAAACACAAAGGAGCAAAGCAATGAAGGAGTGAATATACCAATGTCCCATCCAAAAATACACTCGTTGTGAAAATACGATAAAATCCAAGACACTCGAATCACTAAGAAAATGAGCAGGTTTATTATAATTGTTGTGCAGGTTAGCGCTTTCGCTGGTGAGCTTCTTCATGAAGAAGCTCACCAGCGTGTCTTGGATTTTATCGTATTTTCACAACGAGTGTATTTTTGGATGGGACATTGGTATATTCACTCCTTCATTGCTTTGCTCCTTTGTGTTTTATTTATACATTTTATTTTGGCTGTCTACTACGGAGCATTAACTCTAAGCGGAAAGTGCCACTGTGTTAATACATTTTTAATATTAGTCTAATTCAATTAAAAGTTAAGTAGAACAACACATTTTGCATCAACATAATCAACATGCATTTTTATGGACAATAAGAAATATGAATTACTGACTGTAATCCTGAATGATTTAACCGCAAATCAAACATTTTACAAGGGACTGAGCAAAATTATGAGGTAAAATCAGAGACAGTTAGAGATATGCATCATTCCTCAATGAGCCAAATGAAAGTGACTTACCCCTACTGCTGTTTGACATCTGCTAAACAACAGTCACTGGTCTGGTGTGGCAATATCACTGATGCACAATGTATTATTTGCTGAAATAAGTGCAAAACCAGTATTGTTATGGTGTGTGTGTGTGTGTGTGTGTGTGTGTGTGTGTGTGTGTGTGTGTGTGTGTGTGTGTGTGTGTGTAAAAAATATCACTGATTTTTATCTATACACGTGCCCAATAATGCCAGGACACATACATTATTTTTCTGGGTAGAAGCAGTGAAACTGTTAAAGAATTTATGGGGTTTTTTGTTGTTATTATTTGTGCTATTAAAATGATCTGGTTATCCGGTATCATGCCTGCATATTTCTGGAGTGCTGGTGGACTGTTTATTGGTTTTAATTTCCAGCACTTTTCCTTTGTTTGTGTTTGGAATTCTGGGTAGAAGTAGAAAATGCAGCTAACAAGTAATTATATTTCAAATGTAAGGCATATAATATATCACAGAAAATCCAGACACTTAGATTGTCTAGGAGTCAGGTGGCTCCCACTCTCCAGACTTTATAAATGGAGTTTGACAGGGACTTAAAGATGGCCTCTGCTCTCAACCACACCCATTCTAAAACCAGCCCTGTTCAGATGTGTATGTGTACAGAAAGTTGTTGTAGGTTATGTGGGGGGCTGGGAATTGTGTGGTTATTACTTCTTTAATTTGTATTACAGTCAAACTTTAGAGGTATGCAAAGAAATAATTATAGCTCATATGTGGGTGGGGGACAGTGTGGTCATTGTTTCTTTTATTTTTCCTCTCAGAACTCAGAGACATTCAAAGATGGTTACTATAGCATGTGTAGGGGCAGTGTACTGTCTGGGAGTAACAAAGTGGAATATAATACTGTAATAATTATTTTTTCGCTTTCCTCACAATCACACAGTAGGTATATAAACAGGTGTCTGTCTCTGGGGGTTAGGCATGAATAGTGAGGAGGTATGGTATGTATATGTGTATATGCATGACAGCAGTCACTTTAATTACATGACTGTGGCCATTTAAACTTCTGTTTTCATCCCACTGTACTGCCAGAGGGATGCAAGGGCAGTGACTGCCTTTTTGGGGAGGTTTGGGAGGGAAGCAGTGCTCCCAGACAGGATTTCTGTATCTTCACAACAATTGGCTTGTTAGTTTATTGTGAGCAACTATTTAATCAGCTTTACACATCAAGCCTTGGGTACAACTTATATATTCCTGGAAAGAAAGAAAGAAAAAATAAGACTGAAATTCTTTTCTTACTCATGATTTTTGTTCGCGCCACCATTGGATTTAAAGGTTGGGAAAATGCTCTAAAGTGCATCCCAGAGCATCTATAACCATATGGCTTCTGTGAGCCATGGCTTGAGTTATTTTGCAAATGATTATTACTGTGTTTTCTTGGTCAGGAAAGGTGTGTTGAAAGGATGCAAGGAGAACTAAATTGAACAGTAGCACTGAATTGCTTTCCTTAATCATGCCATCCGTCAATGGGTGAAAAGGTTGTACAAAAAACAAACTTTAAAATGCACTTCACTTCAGAGCATATAGAATTTTATGGCTTCTTTAAAAAAACTGAAGAGTAAGGCAAAATGTGAGAAAAGGAAAAAAAAAGTTATGTGCATGATGTGAGGAGTGGCAGAGGAGAGCACTGGAGGATGTGATTGTATGTGTGTATCTGGGGGGGGGGTGAAACATAGGCCATGCCTTTGGCTCCATTTCCCTTAAGTCCAGCCCTGTACATAGAGCTGTTGTAAAATATTATTGTTGCAACTAAGTAACAGTAAGTGTAAATGTTCCTTGTGAGATGGGACAACATAGTGTAGCACACAGGCTTGTTGTAATATAAGTGCATTCTAGCTACTGGTCAGTCTGTGTGCACTACTCCTAAAACTTTGCAGCATAAACTAAAAGGTTGCTTGCAAGGGGTGGTAAAGACAGGGTGATACTTAGACTTGAGGTACCCAGGGGTCCCCCAACTTGACATTTGCTGGGGGCCCGTAAAATGCAAACACCGGCCCTGGCTGCCTGCCAGACAACTGCAGCAGTGGAATTTGTGACAGCAATTAGTAGTACTAGTAGGAGGGGGAAGCTTCTTTTCCTATAGGGTGCATCTGCTGTGCGTCTTCAAGGGCCTGTAATGCACAAGTGGTGAGATATCATCCTGGACTGGCACTCAACCTAGAGCATAACTGCTTGCATGAGACAGGCCCGTGTGCGTTGTAGCTTTAAAATACAAGAAGAGCCAGTCTTCTGAAATACTACTATTTGCATTTCTCTAAACACATTCATTTGGGGCTGATTCCACTGAAACTGGAAGTCTTATGCAGTTTGTTGTACAGTGGAGTGTTAGCATCTCTCATAATCCAAAAGCACTTGACACATGCAGTGCAAAAACACAAAAATGATTCACATTGTCTTTAAACTTTAGAGCTAGCCATTCTGTAATGGCAGTGACTCTGTTGTCTTGTGGAAATGTACTTTCTTTGGTAAGAATGTGGTCACTTGGTTGGATATTATTTGGTATTACCTGAAATTCACCTTCTGAGTGTATTCAGCCAGTCTCTCTGCCCAGATGTCATGATTTGATTGTAATGACTTTTACTGCATTCTGTTCATTAGGATAACCATTTTAGTGCTATCTGCTTGAATGATTTGTTATACATTGATGTTCTTCATGTTTCACTGTTGCAGTCATTACATTTGGGTAATCTGCTGGCAGGTTGCCCTCAGTCGGCCTGATTAACAAAATCTTGGGTCCTCCGTCGGTTGCTGTCCCTTCTTCCATGACGTCAGGTCGTCAGGGGTATAAACATGCAGCCGACGCCATTTTCATCAGTTTTTCTTGCTGCGCAGTGCCCGAAGCAGAAGCAGTTCGCAAGTGCCAGTCAGCAGACTCCTGAAAGTTTCGTTTTCAAGTTTCAGAACCAGAGTCTTCAACCTAAAGCTAAGTACCCAGTTGGGGAAACTTTTTCTTGCTCCTTACTGATGTCAGTAAAAGTTAATAATTGTATTACTTGTGGGAAGCAAATACCTCATAAGGATTTTTATTTGTACTGTATTCCTTGCCTAGGCCCTGACTACAATGTGCCTTGCTGTCAGTTTTGTGCTAAATTTAATCAACGCACTATTAAGCGTTGGTATATTTTTGCATCTAAATATTTTGGCTCAAGATTTAACTATCCAGAAATGTCGTCAGTTAGCAATCCGACTGCCAGAATACACAAAACACGCAAAGAAAAAGACAGAGACAGACCATCGAGGTCCAAAACCACCGACGAAGCTTCTCTTAAGCCAGTAGTCAGTTCACCGGTACTCAGTGAGGCGCTTTCGCAGCCCCTGATGCCCGCTACTTTTGATTCACAGGCCTCTACTGAGACCCATTCAGAGTCCGGTATGCCACGAGACACTTTAAGTATTGAACCCGCGGATGTCTCTACCTTAGATGGGTCCGGAGCCGTTGAGCAGGCACCGGCTTCTGAGGGTGTTTTCAGGCCTAAAGATTTGTATATTAAACCAACACCATCTTCAAAACCTAGACCAAAATCAACTTCCATGTCTAAAAAACCGATGCTTGGGCCACATGCACAGGCCCTTATGCCTAAAAAACAAATGATCAAAATGGCTGAGGATTTAATTACCTTGATCAGGGGTTCCCATGCCCCTCCTGCTAAGAGGCCTAGGCAAGGCACTGATTATGAATAGTCAGATCAGGTTTCCATTTCTTCTGATTCCTGTTCTGATCTGGAATTATCTATTCCACCTTATGAGGACTCTGATGCAGAAGAATCCATCCTTTCTGCTTCTCCTCCTGAGGATTTTTGTTTTAGAGAAACTTTGCATACCTTAAGGGAACATTTTCACTGGGAGAGTCAGGATTTCTCAGAATCTAAAAAGAGGCTTAGGGATTTCCTTCTTCTTCCTCAGCATATGCCTTTGGCTATACCTCCTGTTCTAGACATTGTTTATGATGTTTTCTCAGAATCCAGCATGGCTCCTGATTCCCTGCCTCAGGCTCCTAGTAAGCCAGACAGATATTACAGGGTTCCTGACTCCTACAAATTCCTTTTTAAAACCCTACTGCTGATCCTGAAACCATTTCTCAGGGTCCCAAGGGTGTTAAGGCTTCTACTGCTAAAAATCCTACCCCTTCTGATAGAGACTCCAGGGCGCTGGATAGATGGGGTAAGAAGGTTTACACGTCTGCAACCTTGGCAATCAGGGCTTTAAACTGCCAATTTCATATGCTTAAATATCAGCAGCATGTCATGGGCTTACTTAAACAGAATATTATGTTGATTTCTGACTGTGTGGAAAATAAAGAGTTACAGGATTTATTGCATTCAGCTGAACAAGTTGGAAAGTATACTTTGCAATGTGGTTTTGATTCCTTGGAGGCCTCTTGCAGGGCTGCTGTAACTGGATCTGTGATAAGAAGGCATGCTTGGCTCAAGGAGCAAAATCTGTCTGATCATGTTAAATCAAAATTGTTGGATGCTGCTTTACAACAGGACAGTCTATTTGGTAATAAGGCAGAAGAAGTTTTGAAAAAGATGGGAGACAAAGCTAAATCTATGCAAACTGTAAAAGATTTCCTACAAGTGCAGCCATCCAGGTTCAGTAGGTACTGGCCTACTAAGAATTGGTCCTTTCCAGTACCCACCAGAGCTGCTCAGGTCAAACCCAGACACTCCAAAGGCTCCAGGTTTCAGTCACAAGGAACTTACAGAACAAAACAATGGGGTGCTTCCACCTTCAAATCTGGAAGAAGCAAGGCACCTCCCTACGGGAAACAGTCTCAATGACTTTCCTCTGCCATCACCAAGCACTTATCTTTTGGCAGCCCCTTTGGGGGGAAACTGGCACTTCATGCACAAAACTGTCATCTAATTACCCAGGACAAGTGGGTTTTAAATATAGTACCCCAGGGATACAGATTTCATTTCTACATGTTGCCAGTCCCAAATGGATGGCCAGATCTGCCTCCAAATCAGTGGACAGAGGCCCAGAAACAAGTTATGTCCCTCATGAATATGGGGACTATTCAACCTGTACCAGAAAAGGAAATGGGACAAGGTTTTTATTCAAGACTTTTCCTGGTACCCAGAAAAGACAAATCATGGTGTCCAATTCAGGACTTATCCATTCTAAATACATTCCTGGACATTCCAAAATTCAAGATGCTGACTCTACAACAGTTACTGCCTATGCTAGGCAAGGATGCCTGGCTGGTAACTCTAGACTTAAAAGAGGCTTACCTGCATATCCCAATCAGGGAATCTTGCCAAAGATACCTCCACTTCAAAGCAGGCTATCTGAATTACCAGTTCTCTGCACTGCCTTTTGGCTTATTCAACTGCACCCAGGGTCTTCACAAAGTGCCTGGCACCAGTAATTGCATTTTGCAGACAAAGAAACATTCAAATTTATCCTTACCTGGATTATTGTCCAATTCAGGCAGAAAACAAGGACATTCTTCTAAAACATCTGGCATTTGTAAAAAGACTTCTAACTTGTCTAGGGTACACCATAAACGAAAAGAAACCACAACTGGTACCCTCTCAAATAATTACATTCCTGGGTGCAAGCTTGAATGCAACTGCCCAGATGACTTACCTTACACCAGAAAAACAAATTCAATTGATGACTTACTTCAAACAAGTGGCCACAAAATCCCAACTATCTGCAAGACAAATTCTGCAGGCCTTGGGGTTCATGGCATCCTGCATTCTAATAATTCCATATGCAAGACTGCATATGAGGAAACTTCAATGGTACCTAAAAAGCTTAACGGGTCAACATTGTCACCACCTGGAAACAATGATTCCTATCATTCCTTGCCTGCAGCAAGAGTTCCTATGGTGGGCAGAGGCCTGTCACCAAAACAAGGGACTGTCATTCATTCCATCCCCTGCCACCCAAACCCTGACTACAGACGCATCAGACTATACTTGGGGGGCGCATATGGCAGGGAGATGCATTCAGGGCCAATGGAGCCCAAATCAAATGCACCTACATATCAACCAGAAAGAGATGCTAGCTGTACAGAATGCTCTGACAGCCTTCAAGGACTGTCTTCATCCAGGACAACTACTGATAAAGACAGACAACACCACAGTCATGTGGTACATAAACAAGCAGGGGGGTACCCATTCCTACCCCCTTTGCAGACTAGCCATGGCTTTGTGGAACACGGCCTTGACTTATCAAATACATCTACAAGCTCAATTCCTGCCAGGAAAGCAAAACACTCTGGCAGACAAACTAAGCAGAAATCTTATGGACCCACAAGAATGGAAACTGGATCCACAAATCTTCAGCATGTTGACACGCAAATGGGGGAGCCCAGACATAGATCTCTTTGCCTCACCCCAGAACCATCAGTTGGACAAATTCTGCACAAGAATTCATCACAAAAAATCTTGGAAAGTGGATGCTCTATCCTTCAGCTGGAATAACCTATCAGTCTATGCCTTTCCCCCTCTGCCTCTGCTCTCCAAGGTCTTACTAAAAGTCAAACAGGAAAAACCAAAAATGATTCTGATTGCTCCAGACTGACCTTGCCAACACTGGTACCCGCTCCTACGCAATATGTCATAACTTCCTCCGTGGTACCTGCCTCAGACACCTTATCTACTGTCTCAGCAGAACTATCAAATTCTGCACACTCAGCTCCAAACTCTGAATCTTGCAGCATGGCTAATCAACTCATTTCACTGGTTACATCTCTCAGCAAACCTGTGATGGATGTCATTTTGGAGGCTAGAAGGCCTAGTACTAGAAAATCTTATGCTGATAAATGGAAAAGATTCTGTGCCTGGAACCAAGCACAAGGAATAAGCACAGCAATGCCGAATATTCCTCAGATTCTGCAGTACTTAACTGAGATGCTTCACAAGGGCCTGTCTTTCTCTTCCATAAAAATACATGCCTCTGCCATTTCAGCTCATTAGAACACAGAGCCTCCCCTCTTTTCTCAACCCCTGCTAAAGCAGTACCTCAGAGGAGTCAAAAATTTAAGACCTCCCAGGAGAGCACCAACTCCTGCATGGGACCTCAATTTTGTGTTGGAAAAGCTCACCCTGCCTCCCTTTGAGCCAGCTGCTACTGCAGACATAACATTTCTCTCTTGGAAGACAGCTGTTCTTTTAGCAATTACTTCAGCTAGAAGGATTTCAGAACTACAGGTTCTCATGGCAGTGAAGTCTTTTGTTATCTTTTACCCAGACAGGGTGGCGCTTAGGACCAGTCCATCATTTATGCCTAAAGTGGTATCTAGTGTGGCTCTTAATCAGTCCATTCATCTGCCAACTTTTTTCCCAAATCCACAGAACAAGGGTGAGTGGATTCTACATTCATTGGATGTACACAGACAACTAAGATTCTACTTAGGCAGGACAAAATCTCTAAGAAAATCTGAGCAATTATTGGTGGCATTTGTGGCAGGGGCAGAGGGAAAGGTTATTTCAAAGCAGACTCTTTCAAAATAGATAAGCCATTGTATTAGTTTCTGCTACATGCACCATGGTAAACCTGTTCCCAAGGGGATCAGATCCCATTCCACCAGGGCTGCATCTACTTCTGCAGCCTTTCTCAGAGGGGCTCCTACCAAGATATTCTAGAAGCTACTACCTGGAGTTCAGTTCATACACTCACCAAACATTAGCATTTACCTCTCTTCTCTAAATCCAGAGCAGGCTTTGCCACTGCTGTCCTGCAGGGCCTTATAGCTGCTCCTAATACTGTATAATTCCATCCTCCCACCATAGCTTTGGGATTCTACCCAAATGTAATGACTGCAACAGTGAAACACGAAGAACATAGTACAGTTGTGTACACTTACCATAAATCTAGATGTTCAAGAGTATTTGAGTGTATTCACTGTTGCAGTCCTGGTTACCCACCCGCCAGCCCCCTGTTTTTCTCTTACTATACCTCTCCCTTCTTTTACTATGCTTAAAAGCCTTTTTGGTGTATTTGCATTTATTTGGAGGTATATTTGTTGAGTTCTAAATTACATGCATATATATTTATATATTTTGCTCCCCATTTTGGGGGCACCTGACATCTGGGGCACGAAAAACTAATGAAAGTGGAGTTGGCTGCATGTTTTATACCCCTGATGACCTGACGTCATGGAAGAAGGGACAGCAACCAACACAGGACCCAAGACTTTGTTAATCAGGCCGACTGAGGGCAACCTGCCAGCAGATTACCAAAATGTAATGACTGCAACAGTGAATACACTTGAACATCTACATTTATGGTAAGTGTACACAACTGTACTTTATCACTCTTAAAGCATTAAGAACTGACTTTAGGTCAAGTAGGAGACAAACCCATTGTAATAATCTCTGTAAGTGTTCAAAGTGATCATTCAACTGTACTCAGATCTTAGCTTAATTTATTGAACACCACATCAGTTATCTATCATTGAAATTCCTTCAAAATCTTCTGACACTATTTCAGCTTCCATTTTTTTGACTGGGTAATAATGACATTTGGTAGCTTTGTAACTTTTTATAAGCCATTTGGGTAAAAATGGATAGACACAAGCTGAAAAGGCTGTGCATATGAATATTAAACAACTGGGAGATAGTTGAACAGCTTTAACAATTTGATTATAGTTCAAGACTGGTAGTGAAATTATATCAAAAGTATATGAAATCAAAAGACATATGCATCTGAATTCTGAAATACAGAATTTGATTCTAAACTGTGGAGAGTTATAAACATTAAAGATAATGTCACCAGAGGAGAAACGCTCAGTATGATGTTTCAGTTCGCATAGGGACAGCTTTTGGACCAAATTACACACAAGCAAGTTAGTCCATGACTTCACAAGAAAACAATTTAAGAGATAGTTGAACAGCTTTAATGACTTCACCATAGTTCAAGACTGGTAGTGAAATTAAGTAAAAAATGTATGAAGTCAAAAGATATACGAATGACACAAAACAATAACTGTATCCGTTGTGCCCATCATTAAGACACAGGCTAGCAATCTAAAGACTTATCATTGCTCTACCCTGTGTTCACATTACTGCCTTCACTTCACCTTTGTTTCTCCATAATTTTATTGCACTCCTTAATATGCCCATAGATTTCAGAGCTAGTTTATCCAAAACCACATTACACCATGCCATCAATATTTCTACAGGAACTGGCTTCTGCTGTCCTTTTGAAACCTTATTCACAACATGAATCTGCATTTCACCTGCGTCTGGTTTCTATTAAAGTTAAAATTACAGTCCTTACTGAGTGCATTATTAATACATAATATATTTAAAGGTCTGAGTCATGCAAGTCCCCCACTGCTCCTCCAAGAATGTACGTGATTAGAGATTCCAACCATTCCTTAGGCATTTAAGTCTTGCTGACAGTTGATCCTTTTCATGACCCTTATTGGTCTTACTGTGGTTATTAAGGCATGGGCAAATGGCCTACATACTGTACTGCATATGTAGTCTGATTAGTGATTTATACAAGGGCAAGGTTTACATGCGCTGTACTGTATTGTACTAATCCTTCTGGCTGTCAAGCCTAGGATTTTATTTGCCTTTACTTTTTTTCCCTGTACACTGTATACAGCTGTTCAGATAAGGATGCCAATGGTCATCATTTACATTTCTCTTTTCATCATCTAATAGAAACTCTTTTACTAAACACAACTGACACTGATTTGCTCTGCTGACTTTGTAAGTGAAAATGAGTAGGCGTACAAGAGTGGGAAGGAAGCATTTGACTCCATGTTAATTGCAGCAAAATCTGTAATGCAGCTGAGTTAGCCCATGGATCAAAGTCAAGGTATCTGACTATCCTACAGTGGGCATAGGTTTGGGAACAGACACAAGAACCAGTAGTACCAGCTGGGAAGGAATGTAAAAGAGCTGGAAATCTTCTGTCTTTTCTTTGAAAAGTGCAAGGTGAAGACCCAGTGTATCTGTATCTCATAGCACCAGCTTCTGATATGATAAGACTCATAACACAGCTGATGATTTACAGAAGTTGCGCACAGAAGTGTGCCCACACAACTCTGTTAACACTGCAGGCATAGCTTCTGTATAGAGGAAAACAATGGCAGAGGTCCAGCTGATGATCCTGCCTTGAGAATGATTTTCCAACTGAGTTACTGGCAGGACTTGCTACTGATTCCTCTGACCCTGACTGTAAAGCCATCTGAAGCACTGTGAAGTAATTTGGGAATCCCTGAGGTAGGTCTGGCTGTACTGGTAGCTTGGAGAAGTGCAGATGTTTTATTTCATAGGTAAAACTAAACACTAGTGTCATGAGGCCAGAAAATGAGTCACTGGGACTTAGTGGGCTTGCCAACTCTCCAAAAATATTTCTTTAAATGGTCTTTCACACTGTTCTTTCTCTGTTTTTGCTGAATAAACACAAGAATAAACAAACAAGAGTAATGAGCAGGCCTGATCCTTTGGCATGGATGAATAAAGCATTTATGTACCCAGATGGCTTAAGTCCATTTAGCTGCTCAGGTCACTGGAAGAATCAGGGCAGGAGGATGGGAGAGCAGCCAAAGACTGCTGACCCACTTTGGAGGGAGGGAGGTGAAATCAGGATGCATGCTGTAGCTGCATGCTGCATATAAGCCAGGATGCATGCTGCAGCTACATGCCACACATAAGCCAGGGTGCATGCTGCAGCTACATGGTGCACATAAGCCAGGATGCATGCTGCAGCTACATTCTGCACATAAGCCGGAATGCATGCTGCAGCTATATGCTGCACATAAGCCCGGATGCATGCTGCAGCTGCATGCTGCACATAAGCCAGGATGCATGCTGCAGCTACATGCTGCACATAAGCCAGGATGCATGCTGCAGCTACATGCTGCACATAAGCCAAGATGCATGCTGCACATAAAAGCCAAGATGCATGCTGCAGCTACATGCTGCACATAAGCCAGGATGCATGCTGCAGCTATATGCTGCACATAAGCCAGGATGCATGCTGCAGCTATATGCTGCACATAAGCCAGGATGCATGCTGCAGCTACATGCTGCACATAAGCCAGGATGCATGCTGCAGCTACATGCTGCACATAAGCCAGGATGCATGCTGTAGCTACATGCTGCACATAAGCTAGGATGCATGCTGCAGCTACATGGTGCACATAAGCCAGGATGCATGCTGCAGCTACATTCTGCACATAAGCCAGAATGCATGCTGCAGCTATATGCTGCACATAAGCCCGGATGCATGCTGCAGCTGCATGCTGCGCATAAGCCAGGATGCATACTGCAGCTACATGCTGCACATAAGCCAGGATGCATACTGCAGCTACATGCTGCACATAAGCCAGGACGCATGCTGTAGCTACATGCTATACATAAGCCAGGATGCATGCTGCAGAAGCTTTGTAGTTATCTTACAGCAGCAGTATTCTGTGGCATTTGGATGCCATGGGAATTTGTTACTCTGGGATGGATTGATGGGTATGCAGGACAGGTAAGCTAGTTCATTACCTTATACCTGGCACTTCCCTCCACAGAAACAAATGAGTCAATTAGGCTCCCACCTTAGTCAGAAGAAAGAACGAGTTATAGGACTCGTACCCCATCTGCTGAACAAGTGGCCTGGCTCTTGCCCCAGTGGAAAAATGAATGGACCAGCTGTATGCAAATGGAAGTGCAACTGGCAAAAAAATGAATAAAATGCTGAAGGCAGTTTGTTTGCATCACATTAACTTAATGAATAAATATAAGATGATAAATGTAGTGCTGGTAAAAAATAAGCAGAAAAGAAATGATGTCTACAGTTGTATCTGCTAACTGCTCATCTTATACAGTAAAGGAACTGAGATGTTTCAGCTTGTTGGCACAGACTCATGGTAAACATGCACACCTCCAGCATTCAAGGTTCGGGATAAACATGCACACCTCCAGCATTCAAGGTTTGGGATAAACATGCACACCTCCAGCATTCAAGGTTTGGGATAAACATGCACACCTCCAGCATTCAAGGTTTGGGATAAACATGCACACCTCCAGCATTCAAGGTTTGGAAATAGACCCACTTCTATAAGAGGAGAAGTTGTCAGCATCATAGAGGCAAATTTTTTTCTGGGGTAAAGGGTAGGGTTTCAAAGCATATACTCACTTCTGGTAGCGATCAAGACAGTGGAAGGTATGTACAAATATCTAAATGATTCATACATATAAATGAATGCTGCTGGCTGCAGGCTAAGTGGGAAGCCGAAATAAGATGATATTAAACAGGGATTCTCATACTCCCTTCTGAAGCAGAAGATTCAGTCTCAGACCATAAGTGAATTGTGGGCTGTTACGGTGTTATCCATTAAAACTCATCTGAGAGGGTCTATCTAACGTAGGAATGTGGGTTACTGAGGGCTACAATGGTGATATAAAAGGGCAGGTTCACTGTAATACCTGACGGAGTATCTTACAGAAAGACATGGAAAACATCTGTGCAGAAGAAAAGAATGACTAAAAAGAGGAGATCAAGAGTGTACAATGCAAGCTTTTTACAAGAGAAGGAGGCAGTGTTACAGATCCCTACCATACTAATATAACATAATGTAAACTACCCTGCACTTCAGAGGAGGGAAAATTCAGTGATGCAGGATCAGACAAGCTATTCAGGGACCTCAATATATTCTTCCCAGAAGAGGGAATATAAAAATGATAGGCAATATTAAACGATGTGGAAGAATGTATAAAATGCAGGAACATTGTTTTTCTTTGAATAATGGGTGCATTCTTTGAATAATAGGTGTACTGTGACAAAAGTCATTGTTAAAAGCTGGAAGTGCAGAGATTCAGAAGAGATGTGATATGCCTTTTTTTTGTATTCATTCCCTCAATTCCCAGCATCAGTGGACAACAGACATAAGAGGCAAGATTTAGGGGTCATGGGTCATCATTCTGTGGGTAGTTAGGATATTTATTCTCCTCCTGCTAGTAACCTTTCCCTCTTGGCCAGCAGATGCAAAGCAATGTGTGTTACACTACACTGTCACATGGCTGCATTGCTGATTTGGACACCTGTTATGCCCAGTGAGAGAACAGTCTTCTCCTTACCAGGGCTTTGCCTCCATGTCCCAACCTAATGCATGAAGTATACACATTCTTTGTCATCTTACAGTGTCATTCAGCTAAAGAGATGCACAGCAACCCCTCTCCTCAAAGATAAACAGGCTAGCATCAGTCACCTACTCCCACCTCTCCACAGACAGCTTCTCTATTATCTGAGTCACTAAACAAATGCAGGCCATCTTGGCTATAGTCACCAATTTATCCCCTTATGCCACGGTGCTGATCAGATGTGGCAGAGTTCTTCACAATGCATAGTAAACTGTTAAAGAAGAGATCCGTCAGAGCAGAAAGTACAAATAAGTGAAGGGATGTAAGACAGCTTGAGGTAGCAATATCTCAAGGAAGGAACAGGTGGGCAAATAGCCTAGAGATAAAAACACATATGCTGCTATCCAGTGGTACAAAATGAATATTAGTGAGGCTCTGGGGCACTTATTTAAGCAATAATCCATGAAAGGGTGTGGGTATATCAGGATTTACCCATGGCTGGCATAGTTTGATGACAAAGATGAACCCTGAATGATTAAACAAAGCCAACCATGGGTAAATCCTGATATACTCACACCCACTCATGGGTTATTGCTATTATACAGTGACATTGTTTAAGAAAGAAATTGCTTAACTTTCTTAAATAATGTCTGTATAACAGCACTGTAGTGTTCCTCTGCCTTCTTCCATGTTTACTGATGTACTGCACATGGGATGTACATCCCCTTGCTTGCACAGTACATCAGTACAGTGCAGGAGAAGCAACAGAGAAAAGAGAATTTCTGCTGCTGTTTTTTAATCAAGTTTTTATGGGGAACAGCATAGAAATATAAGGAAAATCCAGTGCATTTGTGTTTAATTTTGAGAACATACCTGATTTTTCTTCTGTTTTGAAATGTTCCTCAGCATATTCCAATAGAAAGTCCAGCCACTCAATGGTACATCAGTGGTTGGACTTTGTTCTATTGGTGTATGCTTAATTTACAATGGGCACGCTGGCTAGGCTGCCCAATCAACATGCTCGTTTTTAATACAAATGAGCTGTCATTGTATAATTACAGATAAATTATATCTTTCTGTTTTCTGTTGTCACCAAAGCATTTCCATGGTATTAGGAATTAAGCATGATGAAACACAGAACGTTTTTATCTGGGTGTGTAGAAACATTTAAAAATGGATTACTTTTACTTTTATTTTCACTCGTTATAAGTGAATGTGCCCAATGTGCACAAATACCTGCTATCAAGATCAGTTTCAGGACAATCTAAACGTTAAGCACTATGGAATGCAAAGGTAGGCTAATGGACTCAAACACTAATCGTTTCAGTGTTCATAATTCATTTACATCTTACTGCTGCATATCAGGAGCTACAGTACCAGCCCTGTTGTTTATTACCCTGAGTTTAACATTATTTGACCAATTATGTGTGTATATAAAAGCATGGCACTATTTTGGAGAAACTAATAGAGAAAATATTTGGAAATACCTGTATCCTTATAATCTAACCATTTTTTTTATAAAATGTGTTTCATACAATGTAAATTATAATGCATAATTTAGTCCATTTGATGACAGAATATATAGTCACACTGTTATTTTCACGACAGTGGGTTGGGAGTGTGGCCTAATTGTTAAGGTGTTTGCCTTATAAACACAAAGTACAGGATTTGAATCTCACAAGGGATAATTGACTAGGCTTAAAATGGCCTGCAAGGGCAGTTAGCCTAGTACTAATCTATGATGTCATAATTCAAACAGCAGTATACAGAAGTAAACCTTTTGAATGGCTTTTAATGAGAGATGGCCCCATTTATCTTTTTGCACATCCTGTATTTTTATTAAGTTTATTTATTTATGCCCCTCATTTTCATGTATTTTTTTATTTGTAGTTTGTTAGAAAATTAACTGTACAAGGCCCAGGGCAGAAAAGCTCTACTATGAATGTAACATAGTGGTTTGCAAACATGCATAGCAAATGTTTTGTTATTGACATAAATGTAAACTTGCTATTACAGGAGTCATTTTCTAAGCCTTTTTAAAACAGTTACTACCAAGTGAAACTGTAAAACCTGATTATAAGACATATAATTGTAATATTCTTAAATAAATATTAAAAGTATAAACTTTGTAAATGCTGCACATGAAACAGTGTCTTTAAGCCTGAGCATGTATCTTTGGTACTAAGGGCCTGTATCCCACAATATACACTCATTACAAGTGCCTAAAAAGGCTACTTCCTCTGATTTCATTGACCAGAATTAATAACTAAACTTGCAAGAATTCTAAGGTTATATTGCTTACGTAGAGTCACACTTAGGAAATGACAGCTGCTGCTATTTAAAACCAAATATGTAGTCTGACAGCTCCATGCTTTTGTCACAAGGACAGCCTAGCTCCCCTGTAGCAGTGGTTTAACACCGTTATGCATCATGTGCATTGTATCTTGTAAGCCTTAGTGCTTAAGATATAGAGTATCACTTAACCCTTTCACTTTACATGCCAGATGCTCCTGCTTGCTATGTATCACATATCTAATTATTAATTTTCTTCTAGGAAAACAGCTCATGAGCTTCAAATCAACAGAAAGGAACTCCAAGAAGTTGAGATCCTTTAAGATCTTGAAAGTCTATGTAATAATTTTTCCTCACGTATGCAAAATGTTGCTAATAAAAGTAGTATCTTTTTATAACTTGCTGTGAGATAAGAATTATGGTCTTTATCTGTATGGGAAGAGAATAATACAGTTTGTTTTTCAATACTTTGTTGATACATGAAATGCCACAAATCTTGATACAATGTATTGCATTACTGAAACTTCAGTACATCAGCTGTTGCCTTTGTCAAGTTGCTGATTAATACTTTCTCAGAGATCAGGCAACTCAGATTAGAAAAAGCAAAGTTTTTTGTTACTTTTTTTTCTGGCTGTGTGTAACCTCAGAAGTAGTATATTTTGGTGTGGGAGCAGAGCCCCCAAGTTGGGGTTGCATAGACTCAGCAGTCCTGTAGATAGGTTGTTAAATCCGAGATGTATTAAATTACAACATTGTGTGTGTGCATTATTCCGAGGTTGTTTTATTTGTGATATTCCGAGTTTCACTTTTCCACGATTTGTATTTTATTATAGATTAGTATAGTTTCTATAAATCTGTTACGTACTCTTTCTACTGATATTTACATAGTGTGTGTGTGTGTGTGTGTGTGTGTGTGTGTGTGTGTGTGTGTGTGTGTGTGTGTGTGTGTGTGTGTGTGTGTGCCTATCTGTCTCTCCACACACACACACACACACACACACACACACACACACACACACACAGATATATGCTTTCCTGGCAGCTTGTAGACAGCTGTTGGCATTGTCAAAAACTGTCAAAGTGACTTGTAATTCAGTGCAGGAGTGATTGAATTTCACAGCAGTAACTACTGCTTACTTTATGGAATTTCCCTTTTGGTAATGGTTGCGTGACTGTATTTAAGTCAAGTGGTGTGAGGATGCATCCCTTGTGTAGGGGGTGCAGGGGACAAATCCATGTGCGTTTTGGTGTTTACTTTGTTTTACAGATTATAAAAAGATACTGTGTTCTTTCTTTTTATAACTGACATACTTTTGCTTAGATTTCTGTTCACTAGTGTGTGTAGTCAACACACCAGTATACCGGCTTTGATGGAATGTATATTGATGTACTGTAGTGTTCAAATAAAGGACGTAATGGACAACCATGTTGTATGCCCATTCTTCTGCTTGTGACTCGCTTATAGGCTCTAACCCCATCTGTTAACACCTTCAGTGTGGTCCCCCTGATTTCACTGGTGATTCTGATACTGAAAGCATACCCACACATGCATGCACATACACACACCTCCCCCCAGAGAGAAGCAAGCAGGCAAATGCTTATCACGCCTCTCTGTAACCCCCACCAGAGCCCACTGGATGATGCTCCTGCACACCCTTTGCCCCCAGGATAGGCACAGTCATCCTCCCTGTTGTTCTGTCAGTCATCCCTCTGCACCAACAAATGTGGTTGCACCATAAACATAGGTGGGGATTCATAGAGAACTGCACAGCAGCAGCACACTTCATGTTGCTCCTCAATAATGAGATTCTGCTGTAGGCAGGAGAGAGATGGAATTTACTGGAGAAAACTGGCAAAGGAACCAAGGTATTGGGAGCAAATAACTAGCGAGGGAAAGGTAATCGAATAAGAAGAGGCTAAGAAGACATTTGGACTGCAAGCTAGAGACTGCCTTTCCTACTAGGGATTTATATCAGAGTATAGGCAAAGAGAAAAGGACAGGGAAATCCTAAGTGAAAGTCCTACTCTGGTAGAGTTTTAATTGAATCCAGAAGCTACTGTTAAAAAATGGATAATTAGTAGGACATATAAAATATTGCATGAGAACTATAAGAATCAATCAGAGGAGGTTAGAAAAGATTGGGAAGTGAGATTGGATAAACAATTCACAAGGAAACAATGGGAGGACATATGCATGGCTCCCAAATATGCAACAAAGTCTGGAAGATTTAGGATTTTTTGCTTGGAAGTTTTTGCATAGGTATTTTTGTACTACAAGCAGACTCCAAAGAATTCTTCCTCAGGTAGATGGCAAATATTGGAGGTATGATGGAAAAGAAAGCGGCAGCTGGAAACATATGTTTTAGGAATGTAATAATTTGGCAGACTTTAAAAATTCCCTACAGAGTTGTTGTTGTTGTGTCTTTCGGCTTTTCCCAGTTAGGGGTCACCACAGCGGAACTCCGGTCCGCTAATGATTGGTAGTTGATTTTTACATGCCAAGTTACCAGCCCTGATGCACAACCTTCAACAAAGGTACGCCCATTCACGCATGTCTCCATGCAGAAGACGCTCTAGCTGAGAATCGAACTGGACAGCGTCTTACTCTGAGGCGACAATGCTAGCGCAGCACCACCACCGTGGTTATAAAAAAAAAAAATTCCCTGCAGAGTACTCTTTCAAAAATACTGGGTGATTAAATGGGTGTAACTAAGGATTTTTCATTTGAACTGGGATACAGGATCTCAATTGCCTAGACATGATGAGGCTTTGTTAAGTTTAATTATGGTGGCTGCCAAGAAAACAATTACTAGAAAATGGAAAGCTAAATCTAAACCATATTTGAAGTACTGAATATTGTAAAACAGAGCTAAAAGAACTGGAAGTGGGATCTTTAGAAAATGGATAGGAGCAAATTACATAGAAAAATGGAATTGTGGGAACAATACATGCAGAAT
The DNA here is from genome assembly GCF_019279795.1 of Protopterus annectens. NCBI lineage: Eukaryota > Metazoa > Chordata > Ceratodontiformes > Protopteridae > Protopterus > Protopterus annectens. The sequence goes on from NC_056739.1 coordinate 1,136,208,565, forward strand.
AATGTTCTGAGGGACGAATGAGATTTAAGGGAAGGTATGACTTGATCAATTTATGTAATGTTGGACTGATAATAAATAAACAAAAAGATATATGTGATGACTAATGTTTGCAACTGTGAATATGTTAATATAGTTTGTTTTCCTTTACATAAATGTATGTTTGACTATGTGCTAAGTGATAATTCAATAAAAGTGTTAAAAAAATAATGTAATTTTGCTGATCTGCTCTCATACAGGAATAAAGCCCTGTCACAGCCCAGCTGGCTTGGGTTCAGATAGTTGCCTACCCTTGGGAAGAAGGACATCTCAGAGCATCAACTAATGGGCTCTGGTGGAGGCTGGAGTCCTTGGATATGATGCTGGGCTGGGGGAGGGGCATAGGAAGCAGAGCAGAATGGACCAACCCAATGGCTAAGACAGGCCTATGCTCAGCGTGGTCCTCTGTTTGTCAGTCCAGCCTACATAAGAGTACATAAGCACACAACGGTTAAGAGATAAGTCAATACAAAAATCCTCCACATGGATGGATGGCAGCCTCTCCAGCAGCTTGTCCCACCATTTTCCTAGCAGGACACCTAATCCAGAAGAGCCTACCTTAGGGCAGGAGCAATCCTTTAGGGGAGATCCTCCTGGGATGGGGAACACTTTGGCCTACCAGGAAGAGACCTGCAGGAGGATTACTGGGCTGATGGAGGTCATGCACAAACTGCATGGTGCCGAATCGTTTTAAGTAGTAAATTGCATGATTAAGAATCAGTCATCTGAACACAGTAAGCAAATACTCATGTGGGTGCCCTACCAAACTGCGCAAGCATATAGCCCATGCATACTACATACATACACACACACACACACACACACACACACACACACACACACACACACACACACACACACACACACATGCATGCACACAAACATATACAGACATATACACTTGCAGAGGTGGTATTAACCCTTCAAAAACAAAATTACAGTTTGATAGCATACAAGCTATCAGTAAGCAATAACAATCACAATTTGATAGACAGCTTGCAAACTGTCTAGTTGTCAAACATTATACTCTTAAAAATCAAAGATGTTTGATGTTTATGCAGATTACAAGCTGTCTATAAGTGATAAAGTTTGTGACTGCTTTACAGGCAGCTTTATAGGTTCATAGGTAGGTACTAGGCTATCTGCCCGAAGGCATTTATAAGCCTATCCAGAATGTGTTGGCTTTCGTCGACCCCTTAGATTAGTTCCCTGTGCCTCTGTCCTGCAGAATCACTGAACTGATCCCCGGGGTAAACTTTCTGTTTCCCACCCACTCATCAAGGTTTCTTTTGAAGAGTGCTAGCGAGGAGCTCTGCCTAATGTAGATTGGAATTTTGTTCCAAAGCATGGGAAGTCTCTGGGACAAGAATCTATCCTTCCAGCACATCCTATTTATTGTTGTGGTGTGGTTTAGATCCCTAGAGCATGTGGCTCGAGGGGATAAGGTTTTCTTAGGTGGAGCATGTCCATCAATTCTGGGTTGGACATGGCCTTGTATGTCAGGCAGAGATCACCTCTGAGCAGGCGGTATGCAACCGAGTACAGCTGGAGTTTCTTCAGTCGAGCTGCATAGGTAATCTATTTGAGGCCAGTGATCCTCTTGGTGAGGTACTTCTATGGCCTTTCCAGCTGTTGCAGGGGTCTTGTAAGGCACGTCCTAAATGGGGCATTGTACTCTATGATGGGTCTGATGAGTGATGAGTAGAGGGGCACAATGAACTCTTGATTTGGATGCAAACCCTTTTGTGATTAGGTGGGCCACAAAGAAGGATTTTCTAACCACTTTGGCAATGTGATTATCAAAGGAGAGATTACTATCTACTTGGGTCCCCAGATCCCTTATTAAGTTTTCCGTATTTAGGGGACTACCGCCTATGTGGTAGTTTGTGGGTACTTTGTTATTTCCAAAGGGAATAACTATGCACTTTTTAGCATTTAGCTTAAGGCCATGATTTTGACACCAGGTATCCAGCTCAGTGAGACCCTTTTGGAGGATGTCTGTGTAAGCCAGTGAGTCAGTTATAGCCCCTAGTTTGCAGTCGTCTGTGAACTTGGTCAGCCATAGTCCTGTTGTGCTTGTCTGTACCTCTGAGAAGTATATGCTGAACAGGAGGGGTCCTAGGACTGAGCCCTGGGGAGCCCCATTTGTAACTGGTTTAGAGTCAGACCTAGCTTCCGCAACTCTCATTATGTGGGTTCTGTCTGTGAGCCAATTAGCAACCCATCTTGCGACATAGGGGTTTATGTTCAGGCTGGTAAGCTTGTCTATAATACCAGAATGGGGAATGGTGTTGAAGGCCTTTGTGAGGTCTAGGTAGGCTGTGTGTACCACCTTTCCCTCATCTATAGCCTTGGTAACTGTCTCAAAGAAGCCCACCAGGTTTAGGAGGCATGATCTGCCCTTAACAAAGCCGAACTGGGTAGGGTCCATTGTTTGGAGGTTCCCAATGTCTCTGTTAATGAGTTCCATGATGATGCTCTCCATAGCCTTGCAGACCAAGCTAGTCAGGCTTATAGGTGATAGTTCCCAGTGTCTGTTGTGGCTCTACCTTTGTGGAGTGGAATAATTGTTGCTGTGCACCACTCTATGGGTACATAGCCTGTGGAGAGGCTGAGTTTGAACAGTGTGTTTAGGTGAGGCATTAGTTTGTCTTTGAGCTTACGTAGGACGCATCCTGGGACACTGTCCGGTCCCATTGATGCTGTGTTTTTGGCTTTGGAGAGGGCTATTTTAACCTGAGTGTCTGTGATTTCAGAGGCTCTACATTCTTCTGGTATGGTTATGGGCCATTTTGGGGGTGAGGGGGGGGTGAGGTTTGCACTGAACCTGTCTGCCAGGATGTTGGCAATATCGGTTGGTTTAGTGTATTTTGTGCCATTCTGCACAAACTCCAAGCAGATCTGAGCAGTGCCACTTAAATTCTTGACATAGCTAAAGAATGCCTTGTGGTTATCTTTGGAGTCCTTGGCAAGTTTTCTTTCAAAGCTCGCCTTGGACGATTTTATGAGGGATGGTAGTTTCTTGCTGATACTGATCAGAGATGTCTTCCCTTCTTGGGATTTTACTTTTTCTGTACTAGCTTTCTCCTTTTATTGTATAGCTTGTTTATGGCAGGGGTCCACCAGACTGGTTTCCTTTTCTTAGAGGAGTGAGTCTTGGTTTTGCTTGGAATAGCATGATCCATGCATTCTTGTAGGCTCCCGTAGAATGCATTAGTAAAGGATTTTGCAGCTTGGACAGCATTATCCTTTAGCATGGGGGTTTGAAACTTTCCACCTCCGTCTTAAGTAACATGAAGTTTGCTTTTGAAAAGTTTTTCACAGTGGTTTCCTTGTCCAGGGTGGGGCGGAATGTGGATATCCAAAGTGATTTGTTTATGGTCAGATCTAACCAGCAAGGGGTTGACCTCCGATCTGGAACACCGGTCGCCCATGTTGGTGATGACCAGGTCCAATATGTTGTCACCTCTGCTGGGAGTGTTGACCAGTTGTTCCAGGGCATTTGAGTTTATAAATTCTAGGAAATGTTAGGCAAGGGAGTTAGTACTTGAGTAGGTCTCCCAGTTAATGTTTGGGTAGTTGAAATCACCCAATATTAGGGTGTTTGGTTGGACCTTTATGTTACCCAGTGTTTCCAGAAATGTGGAATGGGGGTCCTGGGACATGGTGGGTGATCTGTAGCAAGCTACAATTTGAATTGCAGTTTTGCCCATTGTTAGTTGCACGTGGATAATCTCTGAAGCATCGTGCTGTGCCACTAACCTGGAGGTGTGGGTATCCTTGATGAATATGGATACTCCCCCGTCTTTTGTATTTTGGTCCGGGTTCTGTGGCCGAAATGTATGGTATGAGTTGTAGCCTGGTAGTGCTGGGGTGCTCTCTGGAGCCTTAAACCAGGTTTCTGTTACTGCACATATATCAATTTTCTCCATACTGAGGAGTGCATCGAGTGCGTGCATTTTGAGGTTTAGACTTCTGGCATTGAGTAGTATTACCCTCAGATTTTTGTTACTTGTGCTATTTATGGCGGTGGGTTTGTCTTTTGAGCCTTGCCTAAAAAAAGGCACTATGGGGGTGGCAAGAGCCTTGGCCAGTATTCGAAAGCCTAAGGGTGACAGGTGCAAGACATCTCTAGTGAAGCAGCGTGGCTTGTCGAGCATGTCATCCCAGGCAATCAGACACTGGATCCCCTTTGAATGGCATCAGAAACTTAGCCAATTGTTGAAATTGATCATTTTTTCTTTATACCGTGGTATCATTTTTGGTGAGGGTAGGATGCTACACAGGGTCAGGGTCATACCGGCCTGGGCTATGTGATCAGAGAGCTCTTCCATGTCTCTTTTCATGTAGTCCAGGGAGGTATGGCTCAGTCATTCACACCAACATGGACAATGACAAAGTCATATTTGCACTTGTTCTGGAATGACCTGAGTGCTTGTGTTATGTGGCAGATCCTGGCACCCGACCGGCAGCTAACAGTAACCTTCTCCTTATTTAGCCTAGTGAGTGGGACGTCAGCTGTTAGACTTTTTTCTGTTAGACAGTCTAACAATGGAGACATGCACACACATGCATGCACATACATATAAACAGAGAAGCATCCAGTCCTACCCTGTACATGCATCCATATACAGCTACACACACACACACACACACACACACACACACACACACACACACACACACACACACACACACAAGCGCATGTACACTCTCAGTCACATCCTACCACAGTCAAACACACATTCACACACACGCATATACAAACATACTGTGCAATTCTGCTTGCCTGGACCAGTGATTTGAGCAGGGTTTAGGGGAGTACTGTAGACCTGCTCTGCTCTCATATACTCAACCCTCCTCAGATAAATGTATTTACAGTAACAGGTCTCTGTTGCATCTTGGCTGCACTGCTCAGACCTTGTGTAGTATGAACATTTATGAATCACCTTAAATGCAAGGTCAGAGCCAGAGGATTGAATTGTGATGTATATAAATTTACTTTACCTGCGTCATGTTCGCAGACTGCCAATCTTACATGCAGCTCCAAAAACTTGAGTAGCAAGATATGCTACTTATGTGTGGGCCCTTGAGCTGAAATGTGCAAGGACTTTGACCCATAATCCCCTTGTGTACTCCTCAAGGCTTGTTGTGCAGCTTTATGCAGTATGCAAGGGGTCCCATTCACGTTGTTGAACTTTTACAGGTTCGAATGTCATATGGTCAAAATAATATGTTTGAACTTGTAAAATTTCGAACATTGCAATGGAGATCTCTGGAAGGGAAGCTTTCCCTTTTCTGCAATGTAGTGCGATCTCGGAGTTGGTATATTTAAGTAGCAGGGGAGGCCCAGCCCCCCATGTGGGAGGTGCAGGGGGGCTTGCCCCCCATGCATACAACCTTCAGGTAAGCTTCTTGTGTTTTCTTTTTTTTTTTTACATTGTCGAACTTTTAAAGTTCAAACATATGGTGCCGACCATATGGTGTTCGAACTTTTAAAAGTTTGACAACGTGATATAGACCCATATGCAAGGGAGTTATGTATATCAGGCAGTTTCACTACTGTTATTTGTGTTGAAAGTTTACAGCAATAGAGAACATCTTATTTCTTTGACAGCACTATCATCAAGTGTTGTTTCACCTGAACAAACCTGTTGAATGCCATATTATTGCACATATGAAAGTTTAGTATAAGAACACTGAATATTGAGGGTAAGGGATTTTTGCCCCATCTTGCAAAAACTCTGAATGTGATGTTGTCCTATCTCACATTCATTCTTCACTGGTGGGTTTGGAACCGATCTTTGGTTCTGACTCGGCCTTATACTAAGGCTCGAGGTCTTCCACTGGCTTGTGGCTGTATCCCTATCCCATCATGCCCTAGGAAAGCTCCCCAGATCTCGTTTGCCGCTAAACAGATCGGGTTTTTCCATTTTGGCTCTGGCTAAGTTGATCTTTTTTCTTATAACTATTTATACATTTGTAGTTTTTTTCTTGAGGTTTAAACACTTAACGACTAATTTTTAGTCATGTTTTAGTTAGTTTAGAGACATGCAGGTGGTTGGTGTGACAGAACAAGATGCAGAGGACAGGGAGAAATGGAAACAAATAATCCGCTGTGGCGACCCCTAACGGGAACAGCCGAAAGAAGATGATGAAAGACTTCGCTCTTCTGTTTTGTTTTCCTGGCCATCATTTGTCTCGCTAGGCCTGTGTTACTCCCTATCCTGGTTTGAATTTAGTCTTAAAGCCCTTTACACATTTTATTGCTTCTGTCACTTGTTTCTAACAAACCAGCAGCTCATTTGATTTAGACGGCTGCCGTTGCTCATTTTAAGTTAGAAGGCTATCTTTTCTTACTCACCTTTGGCTAGACAGCTTCTTTCAGTTACAGAACTGCCACCCCTTTCCTTTTTCTGTAGTTGCTGAACCTTGAATTTTTTTCTTGTTGCCTTAAAAAAAAGTTTATATATATAATATTGTGGTAGCTTGCATTTGTCTACTAGACTGTTGAGAAGTTGTGTATTTTATGTTGTACTTTTTATCGTTGTCTGTTAGAGCCCCTGTAATCATGGATGAACAAGTAAAGACCGCACTCTCCAAAGCCAAGAACACAGCATCCATGGGACCAGACAACATCCCAGGCTGCATACTGCAGGAACTACAGAACGAACTGGCACCCCACCTAAGTATGATGTTCAATCATAGCCTCACCTCAGGCTATGTGCCTACTGAATGGCACACAGTGATGGTTATCCCACTCCACAAAGGGGTGCCACCACGGATCCTGGAAACTACTGCCCTGTTAGCCTGATGAGCCTGGTCTGCAAGGCCATGGAATGTATCATCTTGGAGCTTATAAACAAAGACATAGGTAACCGCCAAACCCTGGACCCTACTCAGTTTGGGTTTGTAAAAGGTAGATCATGTCTACTAAACCTGATTGACTTCTTTGAAGCAGTCACTAGAGCTATAGACGAGGGCAAGGTAGTGCACACAGCCTATCTTGACCTCGCCAAGGCTTTCAATACCATCCCCCACTCTGGAATTATAGATAAACTCACTAAACTGGGCATAAATCCCTATGTCACAAGATGGGTGACCAACTGGCTCACTGACAGAACCCACACAGTAAAAGTAGCCGACTCAAGCAACATACTATAAAAAAATACAACTGAAAGAGGAGCATATACTGAAAGGGAAAATAGAGCATCTTGAAAAAGAACTAATAAATAACCCTAAGAAGCAAACAGAAGCAGAACTTTTAAAACTGCAAAGGGATCTATATATGTTAGAAACCAGGAACCTATCTTTCTATGAAGCCAGAATGTTAGCCACTTATGCAGAAGAAGCTCAAATACCATCTAGAGCTCTGGCCAGAATTATCTGCCAACACAAAAATGCCTCCAATATATCAGAAATAAACTACAGAGACAAAAACTACACAAAAAATGAAGACATTATTAAAACATTTGAACAAATATACTCTCAAATATATGGAGTACAAATACTACAAACCTCAAAGAAAGATAGAACTTTTTTCTTCAAAAACTGAAATTCCCTAAACTCAATTTAGACCAACAAAAAAAACTAACTGAGCCAATATCCATTAGTGAAATTATTACAACAAACACTTAAAAGTGCATAAGGCTCCGGGTCCGGATGGACTCACATTAGAATTTTACAAAGCATTTTCCCCCTTGATAGCCAAACTACTATACTATACACTGAATTACATAATAAACTATTAAATAAATGATATCCACTTTAATGCCTCTAAAACTATATTTATATTAAAAGAACACACAGACCCCAAAAACCCCGACAGCTACAGACCCATCTCCCTCTTAAATATAGATACTAAAATATTTACCTCTATACTTGCAAACAGGATGAAAAATCTGATAGAAAAAATCCTCTCCCCAGAACAATCCGGTTTTACACCACATAGACAGACTAGTGACAATACATTAACATTAGATGCACTAATATCCTACGCTAACCGATACAATATCAACATTTACACAATGGTAGTGGATGCCCACAAGGCATTTGATAGGGTTAATCTAGAATTCTTACTCCAAACACTACCCTACTTTAATATACCCAATAACTTCATTCAGATCATCCAAACTCTCTATAGCAACCCATGCACATCTCTGTATATAAATAAAACTTGGTCAAATAGGATCCTAATAAAAAATGGAACAAAACAAGGATGCCCACTATCACCCTTCCTGTTTAACCTATACCTAGAACCACTCTTTCTATACATTAAACAAAATACATATCACAATCCTCCATCAATACACAACTTCAAAATATACCTCACTGCATTTGCAGATTATCTAAACATATACTGCACTACACCAAATTCAGATATAAACAAAATAATAGCTGCAATTGAACATTTCTCGACTATGTCTAACTACAAACTAAACCTTAATAAAACTAATATTTTCCCCCTAAAAACACCCAAACCCATCTCACTAATACCATTGTTAAACACAATAAAAATTAAAGAAGAAACTAAATACCTCACCTTTTTCCAGAGTAACAAAGACTTCTACCAACACAATGTAAACCTTAAATGGCAAAATATAATGCAAGACTGCAAAAGATGGAACAACCTAAAACTACCATTCTTGGCCAAAGTATCAATAATCAAAATGAACCTTTTACCTAAATTAATGTATATATTCATGACATCACAGACAACAATACATAATAAATTCTTCAAACAAATTCATACCTTCCTAGCAAAATTTATATGGGAACCCAAAAAAAACAGAATCTCCTATCCAAAATTAACACTCCCCAAAAGCAAAGGAGGACTAAATCTACCAGATTTTAAAATGTACTACTCGATCATTAACACTAACAGAATATTGAGAATAGCTGAACATAATCCGTCAATGGAAAATCGGTCTCCTCTCTGGATGACAATATATTATAGATATATTAAAGCTCTAGGTTTCAATCCCAAAGCACTTCCATTCCTGAAGCAGAAAGAAATACAAACTTATAACATTATAGAGCCCTTAAAACATTCTATCAACCTAGCGCAAAAACTCTTTCAATTCTTGAACCTTAGACATGCCATGACAATACTGCAACCCCTTCATAAAAACCCAAATTTAAAAATAAACAATAAGATGCTGGACTTAGTCCCTTTTCCCAGACTAAAAGATAAAACAATCCAAGCTATCTATCCCTACCTTAACTGTTCAATACAAGAAATGAGGACCAACTTAAACCTCCCTAAATCACACATAATAATCCTAAGACAAATCAAAGAACTGTGTTCCAGTTATCTCCAAAATATTACTATGACCAATAGTGACATAGAAACTTGTAGCAGGCTTTGGAAAACTATTATCACAACAAAGAAAACTATTACCAATTCATATAAAATGATAAATGAAATCAAATACCAGAAGGACCTCCTCTTCTCTAACTACTGGAGAAAAATTAAACCATCCATAGATGATCAGCAAATAAGCCAGGCAATCAATCTAACACTGAAGATTCTACCCACTCAAAAAGTTAGCATACACTCAGCTCATGATCAGTAATAATGCTTATTTTACACCTGCAATCCTACACAAATTTAACACATCAAAATCACCTTTCTGCCCACACTGTAAGGACCAGATAGCTGACATAATCCATGTATTTTGGAGCTGTAAATGTGTCTACAAACTCTGGAACTCTCTCAAGGTACAATTACAAAAAATTGGTTATCAAACATCAACATTAACTTGGGAATTCACTCTGTTACACATTCTCCCACCCAACATCCCAAGAAAACAAGCAAATACACTTTTAACAATTTTCCTACTAATGAAACTGTATATAGCTTTTAAATGGCTAGATACGATAAATATCTCTTGGGAGGGTTTTAAACAAGTAGCTATACAACACCTTTTAGCTCATAAAATAGTAATAGATAAAAGAAACAAAAATATGAAATCCAGAGAAATTTGGGAACAAACCTTTAACATCATATTAGCATAATTCATCACACAGCAACTTAGAAGTACATTATAATGGAACCAAAGAACACATACAAGTTCAGATATTAAATAATAACTTGGATATTACGAATGTATATACTGTCTATATAACTGTGGAATTAACAATGAAAGCATCTATGTACATAGTGTAAATAGATATGTTGTATGACCTATATCCTGTGGTATTTGACATCAATGTATAACATATGTATATGTGTGTATGTGTATGTATGTATATATGTGTGTATGTATGCATGTATGTATATGTATATATATATATATATATATATATATATATATATATATATATATATATGCACACGGTCATGTTGTAAGATGGTTTTCATTTGTGACATTTATTAATGTAAAAACAAAAATAAAAATTATTTAAAAAAAAAAAAGTAGCCGACTCCAAGTCCGACTTCAGACCAGTGACGAGTGGAGTACCACAGGGTTCGGTCCTGGGTCTTCTCCTGTTCGGCATCTACTTCTCTGAAGTGCAGGCCAACACAGAAGGTCTTTGGCTAACAAAGTTTGCAGATGACTGCAAACTGGGAGCCATAATAGAATCACCTAATGATGTAGACATTCTACAAAAGGGCCTCACAGAGACAGATGCTTGGTGTCAAAGTCATGGCCTCAAGCTCAATGCCAACAAGTGCATTGCCATCCCCTTTGGTAAAAACTCAGTACCCATGAACTACCACATAGGCAGTAGCTCACAAAACACTGAAAGTGTGATAACAGACCTTGGGACACAGGTGGACAGTAGTCTTTCCTTTGATAACCACATCGTCACAGTAGTCAGGAAATCCTTCTGCATGGCACACCTCATCATAAAAGGGTTCTCCTCTAGAAAAAAGGAGGTCATTGTTCCTCTCTACTCATCCCTCATCAGACCCATTATAGAGTACAATGCCCTGTTTGGCATGTATTTCACAAGACACCTACAACAATTAGAAAGGCCACAGAAATACCTCACTAAGAGGATTACCGGCCTCAAACAGATGCCATATGTAGACCATCTCAAAAAGCTCCAGCTCCACTGCATATCGCCTACTCAGAGGCGATCTCTGCCTAATATACAAAGCTATGTCAAACCCAGAGCTGTTGGATATGCTACACTTAAAGAAATCACAATCTCTCCAAACCACATGCTCCAGGGACCTAAACCCTGTCACCACAATAAACAGAACATGCTGGAGGGATAGATTCCCATCCCAGAGACTTCCCATACTCTGGAACAAACTACCCATTCATGTCAAGCAAAGCTCCCCATTGGCCTTCTTTAAGAAAAATCTTGACGATTGGATGAGAAATAGAAAATTCAACCCAGGGATCACTTCTGCGGCACTGCTTGACAGGGGAACAGGAAAATAATTTTCTTGGGTGGCGATAGCCTAGTACCTACCTATGAACCTATAAGAGGACTGATTATGTCTAAGGAACATAAAGAAGCCAAACCTTCTGGTTTTAAAAAGTGTGTGAAGTTTAACCAAAAAATGTCCATCACTGATGGACACAGTATTTGTCTATACTTTCTTGGTCCTTTGCATCTGCTAGAAGACTGTTCCATTTGCCACTCTTTTAGTTCTAGAGTACTACTTGAGTGGAAAAACAAGCTTATATTGAGAAGTTTACTGAAATCCCCCTTTGCTGAAGCATTAGAAGAAGGTCAGGGTACTTCTAAATTGACCAAATCTCCTTCATCCAACTCTGACAAATCTGGGAAAAGGTAATCTCCTTCTTCTGGCCAATCAGAGCCAGCAAAAAAGCTGACTGAAGTTACTTCTCCAGACCCAAAGAATGTTGGGCCTGAGAAATCTTCAAGATCGGCTCCTTTGGTATCGGTGTGATGGAATATGAATTAAGGAGCCGGTCCCTGGAATTGTTACCGGTCTCCCCTACTTTAAGGTCACCTCTCCTACAATGGGGTTGGATCTCTTGCCCCCTTCTCTCTGTCCTCCAGGAGTCTTTCTGATGATGATGTGGATCGGGTGGTGTGCAGACACTTAAGTACACCGGCATTGGCCAGACTGCTATCGGCTCCAACCCAGAGGAATCGAAACCAACCAAGACCTTCCTTTCAACATTGATTCCTCCTCTGAGCTGATGTGGGGCCTTGGATCCTGAATGTCTGGGACTTATTTTGGTGGAAACATCGGTGCCAAGACCTTTTCAGGGTTCTTCAGTCCCAACATCTGCTCCGACATCCTCGGTTCTGTCTGAACTCAAGGAGTCTAGGAGCTGATGCTCTCCGGTCGGGTCCGGAGAGGGGAGTTGGATCAGACATTTGTCAGATCCGAGTTTGCCTCTCAGAGCTCCAGCAAGGGTGAGCTTGGCTCCTCCATCGGCCTCAGAGCCAAAACTCTTGGTTCTGGGGATGCTTTCTAGACCTTCGGAGCCAGAGGTATCGTCAGATCAGGGGAGGGGGGCTTTTGAGGTGATGAGGAATGTGCTGTCTCCTCACTCAGCTCTGCTCTTAGGTTCTGACATTCTTCCCCCAAAAGCACCGGCATCTGTCTCAGCACCACTTCATCCACAGACATGCAGAGACCCTAGGCCTCAGGATACTCCATCAGGTGAACCCCCCCCCTCTTTTGAAACCTCTCCAGAATACCCTTCTGAAGAGGTGCCTTGTACGAGACTTTGCAAGAGGAAGCATTTAGACTCCACAGGGGAGTCAATCACCTCTGATACAGACCTTGATGAGTCAGATGGGTCCCCAAGGTCACCCTCTGAGGACATCTCCTTTGCAGACATCATAGAAATCCTTAAGAAGAGAGGTGGCTGGAAGTCCATAAACCCTTCAGAGGAGGAGTCTGTTTACCTGAAAGCCTTTGTGTCTCAGCCTTCCACCTCTTGGGTGTCTCTGCCTTTCGATGAGGTCATGGAAATTAGTCGAAAGGCATGGAAGTCTCCAGACACAGTGGAACCTGTTCCTAGGAGGCCAAATAAGTTTATCACAGCACCTTCTAATAAAGATTTCCTTACTAAAAGTGTTGCAGTAGATGCTGGCCACCAAGAAGGAACTTGCCGAAACATCTTCATCTGTCCATCCGCTGAACAAGCAGTCTAGTAACATGGACAGATATTGGAAGCGCATGTTCTCTTTAGCAACATTTGCACTCAGATCACTGAATTATCTGACATGTTTTACAAGGCTACAAAGAGATCTCCTAAAGGAGCTAGAAGATACTCTGCAAGGTACAGTAGCTCTCAGCTCTCCACTTTAAACTCTGTGGTTAATTCCTCCATGAGGCTCATTTCTTATGCAGCAGAGGGAATGAGTAAAGCAGTGGGTTCAGGAATTTCTCTGAGGAGACACACTTGGATGCACTTGTGTGACTTTGCAGAGCCCTTTAAATCTTCCTTTATAAATGCCCCCTTCGATGGCTCGTCCTTGTTCGGGCTGAAAGTCAAGGACTCACTGACCAGATGTGAGCAAGAAGGAAAAACTCTCTCTGCCATAGGAGTCCACTTTTCTCTACCTTCTAGACCTTACCCAAAATTCAAAAGGGAGGAAAAATGTGGTTCCAAAAATCCCAGGGAGCTTTCCAAGACACACGTCGTGATTCTTCCCCTAGGGGCAGAGGGGAAGTAGTAATGGGAGACGCCACCCATGCGGCAGAGGGAGTCTGCAAAATCAGAGCAACAGGGGTTCTTTCTATGGTAGGCCCTTTCAGCGCTCCTGAAGGGAGGCCCATCTGTCCTACTCTGGAGGCAGTTGGGGGGGGGTCACTTATCTTTGTACCCAGAAGCCTGGCTGAAAATAACAAAAAGAAAATAACAAAAGACAAGTGGGTACAAAGCATCGTATCCAGAGGTTACTCTATACCCTTTTCCTATCCTCTCCCAAAAATAAAGAACCTCCCAGACATTCCACCCAGTCAGAGGGAACAGGCAACTCTAGAAATTCAAAAGTTGCGAGAAAAAATAGTCATCCAAACACAAACAGTCCCCGCAAACCAACTAGGATCCGGAACTTACTCAAGTTGTTTTTTAGTGCCAATGGAGACCCATAGTGGATCTCAGCCGATTAAACAATTCTGTAAGTAAAACAAAGTTACGGATGGTAACACTGTAATTGATATTCCCCTTTTTGGGAAAAGACAATTGAATGTGCTCTGTAGACCTCCAGGATGCGTACTACCACATAAAAATGGATAGGCCACCCAGGAGTCATCTGCACTTTTGGCTGGGAGCCAGTCGCTATCAATTTTGGGCTCTGCCCTTTGGTCACAGTAGAGCCTCCAGAGTGTTCACCGAGTGTATGGCAGTAGTCACAGCTCATTTGAGTGGGAACCATGGCAGCAGTAATAAATTTAGTTCCACATGCCTGCACATAAGGCTACTGTTCACTCAGTGGTCATTGCAGGAACTACCCATGTCCCACCAAATTCTGATAATGGAGTCCTGCAAGAGAGACCTTCGCTGGTGGCTTCACTCCACTCATGTGACTTTAGGTCGACCCTTTGTTCTTCCACAGCCATTAGCCACAGTAACCATGGACACCTCCCAGATAGGGTGGAGGGCATTATCTGGGAAAGACAGTCCAAGGCAGTTGGCAGAATCACAAGGCCCATTTGCACAGCAATGTCCCAGAGATGAGAGCGGTGCTTCTGGTGTTGCAGGCACTTCAGGACTCTCTTCTGCTGGAAACTATTGCAATACAGATGGACAACATGTCAGTTGCTTGGTACATAAACAAACAAGGAGGAACCAGGTCCTAACTCCTTTGTCAAGAGACCCTGAGAGTATGGCAGTGGGTGACCACCTCCCAATACTTTCTGATAGCAATGCACATCCCAGGAAAATCCAGCGTGATAGCAGACAAACTCAGCAGAGCGATTCTGATCCCTCACGAGTGGTCCCTAAAACAAGAAGTAGCGGAGATGATTTTCCACAAATGGGGCCAGCCTTGCTGTGACCTATTTGCCACATCCATGAATGCCAAATGCGGCAGATATTTTGCCCTAATTCTCCCTCCAGGAAAGTCACCAAGGGATTCACTTGTACACAATTGGCCCTTGGGTCTCTTCTACGCCTTCCCTCCATTTCCCTTGATACCCTAAGTTCCACAGAAAGCCAGCTCATTGGGAAGCAAATTGATTCTCGTTGCTCCATACTAGCCTCATCAAATATGGTTCCCCTTCCTTTAGCCTCATCTACAGGAGGAGTTGTGGGTTCTGGATCCAGTTCTGTACCTTCTGACTCATGCATCAGGGATGCTCGATCCATCTCTTCAAACCCTCAAATTGACAGCTTGGCTGCTCCGATTCCAAATACAGCTAGGCTCCCTAACCTTCCTTCATCTGTGAAGCATATCTTGATCTCATCTCATAAGGCTTCAATAAGGAGATTATACAGGAGTAAATGGAAAAGATTTTCTTCTTGGGCATTAAGTAACCACTTGATCCCTTTTCCACTTCCATAGGTTCCATTCTTGAATTTTTGACAAAGCTATTTAATGAAGGTGCAGCTGCAGCTACCATTCGAGTTCAGCTGGCAGCAATATCTAATTTTCATGTAAGTGATTTCAGCCAGAGTCTGATGTCTCACAGACTATGCAAAGCTTTTCTGAAGGGTACTTTTTTATTAAGACCACCCATTAAGACCCCTTTACCACCATGTGACCTAAACTTTGTTCTGTCCTGTTTGATTTTCCCACCCTTTGAACCTGCATCATCCTGTGATCTAAAGTTCTTGACATGGAAAACAATACTCTTGACTGCCATCACTTCTGCTGGAAAAGTTTCAGAGTTGCAAGCATTATCAATAAAGCTCCCCTACATGCTTTTCCACGAAGACAAGAGTCTCCCTTCAAACAAACCCATCCTTCCTACCAAAAAATATGCTCAGAGTCTAATTTAAATCAGTCCATAGAACTACCAGTGTTTTTTCCTAACTATAGCAACAAGGCAGAATATGTGCTACAGCAAATGAACGTACATAGACAATCATGCTTCTACTTACGCAGGACAAAGGACTTCAGAAAATCTGACCAATTATTTGTTTCCTTTTCAGAATCTAAAAAAGGTGCTCCTGTATCCAAGGTCATGCTTTCAAAATGGCTATCAGATTGCATTACCTTCACATACAAATCTCAGAACAAATATCTACCCTTTAAAGTTAAGGGTCATTCTCCAAGAGCCATAGCAGCCTCATCTGCCTTTTGGGCTAGACTACCGATTGACACGATTTGTGCTGCTGCAACATGGGCAAGGCCTCTTACCTTTATCACTCATTACAAAGTGGATTTGGCCTCCAGGAACAGGGCCTCTTTTGGGTCCACTGATCTGGAGAATATTCTCCCATGAGCCGCCCAAGAATTTTGGTGCTAGGGACGCTGTCCCACCAGTGAAGAATGAAGGCAAGATAGGACAACATCACATAAAGAAGATATGAACTCACCATAATGTTCCATGTGCGTTGTCCATCTCACCTTCATTCTTACATCCCACCCTCCTTCCCCCAGCCTTTGGCTCCTGAAGGACCTTGTGGTCAAGTCTGGAAAAATATGTTCTCCGACCTTCTTCACTGCTGTTAAGGTTGAATAATTGTTACTGTTACATATTGTTTTATCAGCAAACAAGATCTGGGGAGCTTTCCTAGGGCATGATGGGATAGGGATACAGCCACAAGCCAGTGGAAGACCTTGAGCTTTAGTATATGGTCGAGTCAGAACAGAGGATCTGTTCCGAACCCACCAGTGAAGAATGAAGGTGAGATGGACAGCACACATGGAACGTTATGGTGAGTACATCATTTCTCTTTTTGTGTCATTTTGTTGCCATCGGTATTTTAGTAATATTGTCAGCTTGACCTTTCAGTTTTGTGGAGCCATTATGACATGAATCCATAGCAATGATATGTAGACATTTACCACAAAATCATAAAAACATCAACTAGAAATCAAAGTCCAGCTTATTAAATGTAATCTTCTGTCTTTGATATTGTTTAGTTTTTTTTTTTTCAGTAGAAGTACAAGTAACTTATTTCTTCAGACCATTTCAATTGTAACTGTATAGCTGGCATTAAGATGCTTGTTTAATTTCTCATTTATTCTTAGTGCCTTTTTACTGCCTTTTTTTCCTTCTCAATGTGGCCCTTTTCATTCTCTCCCAGTCCCACTATACGTTGTCGTCATATAAGGAGGGCATCAGCGTGTAATATGCTCACTGCAGTCAGCTAATATACAAAGCCTCATTGATTGATAGCATCAGTTCCACACAAACTGTGAGATTTTTTTAAACAGATTTAGCAGTACTCCCAAAGTTTAAAATGACAAACTTCATATTAGACAAGAAGTCATCATCTGCTTATGGAGGTTTATCTGCACCCTCTATCAAATCTTCATACACACCCACCTTGTGATTAAATGTTTTATACAGTCTGTATATTGTTTTAGTCTATGCTCATATGGTTATTCACCATTTATAGTTATAATTTGTATTTATTTAATTTCTCAACAAAGTGTTAAAGATTTTAAGCACTTTAAATAAAAGAAACTGAAGCTGAATGGGATAAAATGTTATGGTGTTTGTTACTCTCTTTTAGATAAAGGGCAAAAAGTATATTTATAACCTACTGCCTAACAAATTCTCCAACAGGCTATCAAAAGTATAGATATCACCCTCTAAAAAGTAGTCTTCCATTTTATGGCAGTCTTTTAAGCTGCAATCATACCTCTCAACTGTCCAGATTTTTGCAGAATGTCCAGATTTTTACCTCTTGTTGGTCTGTTCCTCATAAAATTTGTGATTTTCTGGTAAATCATTTAGGGATGAAGTCACAAAATAATGATAGACATTTGAGATTCAGACTTCATACACTTCAGAAAATGTATGCTAATGTAAAACCTGTTATTTTATCAACTTTCAAAGATTATAAGGGCAATATTTAAAAATTGTCCCTATTTTGGGCCTTTGTCCCCCATTATTTTTGGTTTTTCCAGATTTCTGCACTAAGAAGTTGAGAGGTATCAGCTGCATTGAAACATGGATTTAAACAAGCAAATGGCCGCCATTTTATACGCTAGCCAAACATGATGGTTTTGTTGTTTAATGAGTGTAAAATAATAAAAAATAATAGCAAAAGTAACTGCAGCAGGAGTAACAAGGAATTGTCATTTTATTTTCCCTTCGCTAAGCACTGCTTACAACGTCACATTTAACAAAGTAGAAAAAATAAACCAAAGATAATGCACTTAGAGTGTGTGTGTGTGTGCGTGCGTGTGTGTGTGTGTGTGTGTGTGTGTGTGTGTGTGTGTGTGTGTGTGTGTGTGTGTGTGAAAGAGAAAGAGAAAAAGAGACAGTGAAAGGTCATATCTCCTAACTTCTTTGCTCATGAATTCATGAGTCAGAAGAGGACGAAGCCTGCATCACTGGGCTTCATGACACCGCTGGGTAATCCATTATTTCTCCAATAATGCCCACCCTGCCAGACATTATTGCTTGCATAGCAAGCCTGGATGCAGTGGATTCCTGGTACTTAACAGAAGCTGACAGAAAAATGTTATAACGTGAGAAACAAGATGGAGAAGAAGCTGATATGACAATGAATGAGACTTATAGCTTGGAGGCACTGCATTAGGGCTCATGTTTAATTAACATTCTGTTAAACAGATGCTGTTAGACAGTTCTTGGACACCTCACTGATGCACCTTATCCTTTCTTCCTGCTGCCACTCCAGTTTAACTACCAGGCCATGGCTGCTAACTAACGCCTAAAGAAGTAGCATAATGCTAAGTCCTTGGAAGCATCTTAAGGCAGTGTCTCTCTTCAGCAGAATCATGGCAAAAAGCATAGTACTTCCTCCACCTTAACTACAGGCCACAAATCATTAAGGAAAATAGAAGAGATGCCCTTTTCCTTTTCTGCAGAGTTGGAAATGTCATCTCTTTGTCTTCTATCCCCAGGTGTTTACTTGGTGCTGACTTGTCCTGCTTCAACAAGACTCAGAACCATCCCCTTGTTAATTATCCTAAGCTGACTTTGGTGACTAGCAGATTAGGTCACCACTGTATGACTGCCTCAACTCAGAGCTCTGATCAACATATGTATGGCTCCAATGCATTTTCTCAACTGCCCATTGAAATCATAGAATGTTGATTTGTTAATTAGTCACCTCGCAGTCCATTACTGTAGCTATTGTACTGTGAGTGGTACTGTCACTTCAGACATGGTTGTACATCCGTGAAGTTAGTATATAACAGTAATGGGGTATGCTTTTTTGCAGTTATTGTTTCTCAGATAGGTTTTATTGATGTATATACTTTTAACTGTGATTTTTTTTGTTAGGAAGTCAGTAAAATCCTGGGCTTATTGTCATAGTTATTAGCTTCCTGATATTATTTACAGCAAGATATGCTTTGATGAGGTAAATGTGTTTGTAGCTTTTGTATGTGATAATATAGCAGAGTTTTAGCTGGGGGTTAAGTTTAGTGTTTGTAATGTAAGTGTGTAATTAGGTGTGTTTCACAGCTTGGTGAGGTTTATTGATAATGTGTGCAATATGTTTCCATCAGTAAAATGTGTTTCACTGGTTGCTTCCAGAGGTGAGTAATGATATACTTCCATATTACTGAGATTTATGTATTTTATTTTCTTGTCAAAAGGGCTGCAATTATCTTCTCCCTAAGTAGTCCCAAGACTGCTTTGTTTCATGACAGGTTTTCAGAAGAGGAATCAGATGTAACCCTTAGGTTTGCCTTCTTCATTGAACAATCAGTGAGGTAAATGTTTAAGTCTAACACCTGAACTTTACTCCACATCAGTGTATTATTTGAATTTTGAGTTACCCATCTTCCCCAAAAGAGATTAGGATTGCCAGAAGCATGTCATGACTGAAGCACTGAAGATTTGTGTGTGTGTGTGTGTGTGTGTGTGTGTGTGTGTGTGTGTGTGTGTGTGTGTGTGTGTGTGTGTGTGTGTGTGTGTGTGTGCGTGTGTGTGGGTGTGTGTGTGTGTGTGTGTGTGTGTGTGTGTGTGTGTGTGTGTGTGTGTGTGTGTGTGTGTGTGTGTGTGTGTGGTATTTTAACCATATCAAGCCACTCGTTGCATTGCTAAAGAGCTTTTTATTTCCTAGATCGGGGAACTCCACTGGCACAACATAACCTAACTACATTTCTGAGTCTAGCCCATCCCAAACAAATCAAATTAAAGCTTGTAAACTCTTGTAACCTCCACTTCACTCTCTTCAAGGCAGCCTGTGACTTACAACTTGTCTAACTCCAAGGCTTTCCAATCGCATTCTGACTTTCAGTCTATCTCCCTCGCAGGCTCTGTCTCTCCTTTCTACTCTGTGCACATCTTTTAACAGGCCCTAGCCTGTCTCTCACAGATTCAGGCAATGTTCTCTAAATAAGACTCCACCTATCTTACTCTCCATTAGTGGGTGATAATGACCCCTACCCCCTCCTTGACAGCCAAACATCTCCTTTATAAGGGTGTGTGGCCTACTTCATTCCCCAACATTGCAGCCCCACAAATTCTGCAGCAGTCTCTGGAGTACTAGACCACAGTTACGTATACACACACACACACACACACACACACACACACACACACACACACACACACACACACACACACACACACAGATACATGCATGTACAAATAGAAATAGTCAATTTCAAATGCAAATTCCACACAGAGAGTAAACAAATTCCAAGCTTGAACCTCATATCTTGGCGCTATGAGGCAGAGATCATATATCACTGAACCACTGTGGAATCTAAATTCTTCTTTATGAACTATATACATACAGCTTTGTGGTCTGTATTTAATCCCCTAACAAAATTACAGCCTAATAAAATCCCATTTATTTATTGCTAGTTCATCAACATAAACTATAGCATTCATATTGAGTAGATGTAAGTGAATTAATGAATAAAGAAAACAAACTGAGCCTATACTTATCCAGTAAAGCATTTACAAATAAGGTAGAGAAGGCAAATACATCTGAAACTGTCTAATGAATCTGCCATTTAATAGGTTCATAGGTAGGTACTAGGCTATCGGCCCTGGGACCTATACAAGCCCAGCCAAAAATGGTACCCTGGCCTTTGCCACCCAAGAAAATTATTTTCCTGTGTCACTGTTGAGCAGTGCCACAGAAGTGATCCCCGGGGTGAATTTCCTATCTCCCATCCAATCATCAAGATTTTTCTTGAAGAGTGCTAATGAGGAGCTTTGTTTGATATAGATAGGTAGTTTATTCCAGAGTATGGGAAGTCTCTGGGACAGGAATCTATCCCTCCAGCATGTGCTGTTTATTGTGGTGACAAGGTTTAGGTCCCTAGAGCGTGTAGCTCGGAGGGATTGGGATTTCTTTAAGTGGAGCATCTCCAAAAGCTCTGGGTTTGACATAGCTTTGTATGTTAGGCAGAGATCACCTCTAAGTAGGCGATATGCGACGGAGTAAAGCTGGAGTTTTTTGAGACGGTCTGCGTAGGGCATCTGTTTGAGGCTGGTAACCCTCTTTGTGAGGTATTTCTGCGGCCTTTCCAGTTGTTGTAGATATCTTGTGAGGTACATACCAAAAGGGGCGTTGTACTCTATAATGGGTCTAGAGGGGAACAATGTCCTCTTTTTTTCTGGATGAGAAACCTTTTGTGATGAGGTGTGCCATGTAGAAGGATTTCCTGACTACTGTGGTGATGTGATTATCAAAGGAGAGACTACTGTCCACCTGTGTCCCAAGGTCTCTTATCACACTTTCGGTGTTAAGTATACTACCGCCTATGTTGTAGTTCATGGGTACAGAGTTTTTACCAAAGGGGATGACAATGCACTTTTTGGCATTGAGCTTGAGGCCATGGCTTTGACACCAATTATCTGTCTCAGTGAAGCCCTTTTGTAGGATGTCCACATCATTAGGAGTTTCGATTATGGCTCCTAGTTTGCAGCCATCTGCAAACTTCGTTATCCAAAGACCTTCTGTGTTAGCCTGTGCTTCAGAGAAGTAGATACCAAACAGGAGAGGAACCAGGACTGAACCCTGTGGTACTCCACATGTCACTGGTCTGAAGTCAGATTTGGAGTCTGCTACTTTCACAGTGTGGGTTCTGTCAGTGAGCTAGTTAGCAACCCATCTTGTGAAATAGGGATTTATACCTAGTTTAGTGAGTTTATCTATAATTGCAGAGTGGGGGATGGTGTCGAAAGCCTTGGCAAGATCTAGATAGGCTGTGTGAACCACCGTACCCTTGTCTATGGCTTTGGTGACTGCTTCAAAGAAGTCTGTCAGGTTTAGTAGACATGATCTGCCTTTTCCAAACCCGAACTGCGTGGGATCCAGTGTTTGGAGATTACCAATGTCTTTGTTTATAAGTTCCATGATGATACGTTCCATGGCCTTGCAGACCAGGCTCGTCAGGCTAATGGAGCGGTAGTTCCCGGGGTCCGTGGTGACTCCCCCCTTGTGGAGTGGGATAATCATTGCTGTGCACCATTCAGCAGGCACAAAGCCTGAGGTGAGGCTATGATTAAACATGGTACTTAAGTGGGATGCCAGTTTGTTCTGTAGTTCGTGTAGAACGCAGCCTGGGATGTTGTCTGGTCCCATGGATGCTGTGTTCTTGGCTTTGGAGAGTGTGGTTTTTACCTGTGCAGCCGTGATTACAGGAACTTTGCATTCTTCCGGTATAGAGATGAGCTCTTTAGGTGGTGAGAGGGGGGTAAAGTTAGCAATGAACCTATCTGCCAGGATGTTGGCAATATCAGTTGGGTCTGTATATTTAGTGCCATTGTGCTGTAACTCAGAGCAGATCTGAGTGTTGCCATTGAGATTCTTGACATAGCTATAGAATGCTTTGTGGTTGTCTTTAGAATCAGTGGCGATTTCATTTTCGTAACTAGCTTTGGAGGATTTTATCAGGGATCGCAGCTTCTTACTGAGGCTGACCAGGGAGCTCCTCCACTTGTGGGATTTTACTCTCTTTTGCAAGAGTTTCTTCCTTCTGTTGTACAGTTTGTTTACGGCAGGGGACCACCAGATTGGCTTCCTTTTTTTGGAGGATAGCATCTTGGTTCTGTTTGGGATAGCACGATCCATGCACTCATGTAAGTGCTTATAAAGTGCAATTGTGTAGGATTCAGTAGTCATAACTGTATTGTCCATCTGCA
This sequence comes from Protopterus annectens, assembly GCF_019279795.1. Taxonomy (NCBI): domain Eukaryota; kingdom Metazoa; phylum Chordata; order Ceratodontiformes; family Protopteridae; genus Protopterus; species Protopterus annectens. The sequence goes on from NC_056739.1 coordinate 1,136,231,747, forward strand.
TGGGTGTCACAGGTTCATAGGTTCATACTAGGCTATCTGCCCTAGGGCATTTATAAGCCTAGCCAGAGTGTGTTTGGCTTTCGCCACCAATTTTAAATGAATTTTGCTATGCCCTTTTTCGAGGTTAGTATACTGTGCCTCTGTCTAACAGTGACACAGAAGTGATACCCGGGGTAAACCTATGATCTCCCATCCACTCATCAAGATTCCTCTTGAAGAGAGTCAATGAGGGACTCTGCCTAACCTGGACTGGGATTTTATTCCACAGTGAAGGGAGCCTCTGGGTTATGAATCTGTCCCTCCAGCATGTCCTATTTATTTCAGTGCTGAGGTTCAAGTCTCTCGAGCGCATAGCTCAATGGGATTTGGATTTTCTGTGGTGCAGCATGTCCATTAATTCCGGGTTGGACATGGCTTTATACGTCAGGCACAGATCGCCTCTGAGCAGGTGGTATGCCACTGAGTAGAGCTGGAGTTTCTTTAACTGGGCAGCATATGGCATCTGTTTGAGCCCTTTGATCCTTTTGGTGAGGTACTTTTGGGGTCTTTCCAGTTGCTGCAGGTGTCTGGTAAGGTACATCCCAAAAGGGGCATTGTACTCAATTATGGGCCTGATGAGTAAAGAGGCACAATGACCTCCCCTGATCTAGATGTGAATCCCTTCATGATTAGGTGGGCTATATAAAATGTTTTTCTAACCACTTTGGTCACGTGGTTTTCAAATGAGACATTGCTATCAACTTGGGTCCCCAGGTCCCTAATTACTTCTTCCGTACATAATGGATTACCACCTATGTGGTAATTTGTGGGCACTTTGTTTTTGCCAAAGGGGATGACAATACACTTTTTGGCATTTAGCTTGAGGCCATGGCTCTGGCACCAGTTGTCTGTTTCTATGAGGCCCTTTTGTAGGATGCTCGTGTCGGCTGGAGAGTTGATTATGGTGCCTAGTTTGCAGTCATCTGCGAACTTGGTTAGCCACAGTCCTTCCGTGTTGGCCTGTACCTCCGAGAAATATATACTGAACAAGAGAGGTCCCAGGACTGAGCCTTGTGGGATGCCACTTGTAACTGGTTTGGAGTCTGACATATCTCCAGCAATTCTAACCATGTGGGTTCTGTCCTTGAGCCAGTTTGCAACCCATCTAGTGACATAGGGGTTTATATTTAAGCTGGTGAGCTTATCTATAATGCCCGAGTGGGGTATTGTATCAAAGGCTTTTGCGAGGTCCAGGTAGGCTGTGTGGAACACCTTCCCCTCATCAATGGCCTTGGTGACTGTTTCAAAGAAATCGACCAGGTTTAAGAGGCAGGATCTGCCCTTAACAAAGCCGAACTGGGTAGGATCCAGTGTCTATAGGTCCCCAATATCTTTATTTATGAGGTCCATGATGATCCTTTCCATAGCTTTGCAGACCAAGCTAGTCAGGCTTATGGGGCGATAGTTTCCAGGATCCGTTGAAGCACTACCTTTGTGGAGAGGGACCACTGTTGCTGTACGCCACTCTTTGGGTACATATCCTGTAGTAAGGCTGAAATTGAACAGTAGTTTTATGTTTGGGTTTAGCTCTTCTTGGAGTTCATGTAGGATGCAGCCCGGGACACCGTCTGGTCCCATTGATGCTGTGTTTTTTGCTTTGGAGAGGGCGGCTCCACTCTGTTGGGATAGATATTTGCCCTTTTG